>NW_026131695.1:0-30276 GCF_903995435.1 Acomys russatus
AAGAAAAGGATATGAATAAAAGGCAGTTGAAGAATGCACAGACCAGACGGTACTACTAATGAACATTCTTAATCCAAAAATATAAAATATTCTAAAAATATTTTTTGTAAAACTTTCCTTGAGATCTGAGTACCTTCTACCTGAGGACTTGCTTTCATGGTATCAGTGCAAGCATCCAAGGAGCGAAGAGCAAACAGGCCTACCCAGCCATGCCAGCTATGAACCACACCAATAGGCAGCATGGCATGATACACCCCAGGGTGCACTAGTGACAAGCATGTCACGGCATGATATACCCCAGGGTGCACTAGTGACAAGCATGTCATGGCATGATATACCCAGGGTGCACTAGTGACAAACATGTCACGGCATGACTGATACACCCAGGGTGCACTAGTGACAAACATGTCACGGCATGACTGATACACCCCAGGGCACACTAGTGACAAACATGTCACCGCATGACTGATACACCCCAGGGTGCACTAGTGACAAGCATGTCACAGCATGATACAGCCCAGGGTGCACTAGTGACAAGCATGTCACGGCATGATACACCCAGAGTGCACTAGTGACAAGCATGTCACCGCATGACTGATACAGCCCAGGGTGCACTAGTGACAAGCATGTCACAGCATGATACAGCCCAGGGTGCACTAGTGACAAGCATGTCACGGCATGATTGATACACCCCAGGGTGCACTAGTGACAAGCATGTCATGGCATGATACACCCAGAGTGCACTAGTGACAAGCATGTCACCACATGACTGATACACCCCAGGGTGCACTAGTGACAAGCATGTCACCACATGACTGATACACCCCAGGGCACACTAGTGACAAACATGTCACCGCATGACTGATACACCCCAGGGCACACTAGTGACAAGCATGTCACCGCATGACTGATACACCCCAGGGTGCACTAGTGACAAGCATGTCACCGCATGACTGATACACCCCAGGGCACACTAGTGACAAACATGTCACCGCATGACTGATACACCCCAGGGTACACTAGTGACAAACATGTCACGGCAGTCACCAACAACCTCTAATCAGATTCAAGACTCACCCAACAAGAAGAAAATTGTTCCTGGTACTGGAAACCAACTGCCCAGGGCTAGTGAAATCGTAGATATTGTAGGAGCAGCGACAGCTGTCACTTTATTAAACTAGCTCAATCCCTAACTTTTAATATGTCCTTATACCAACAAGTAAGTGTAGTCTTTTTCACCTCATATCAAGGAAACCTCTCCTTGCAAAATCTAGAGATCATTTCAGAAAACCACAAGGAATCAAAATGCAGAGTTTGGAGGCCCAAAAGATGCATCTCCAAAACAAAACAAAACAAAACAAAACAAACAAACAAACAGATCTACACCAAAGGCTCAGAAAACACTAAGGAAGATGGAGTGGAAAGATTTTAAGAGCCAGAAGATCAGGGAGTTTGCTGTGAGGTTATGTCTTCCAGTAATGTCAAATGCTAGACCTGTAAAGTCTCACCAGCATAACTGCCTTAACATGCTCTAAAGAAGGACAGTACTAATAGACATGCCAATGGGGACAGGGAAAGCCATGAGGCCTCATCCCTACACCAGGAACTACAAGCAATTAAGGAATGCTAATTACAGGAGAAATGCTTTTCTTCAGGGAAGGGTACAGCATTGGCTATCCAATACCGAGTGGTTAACCCTGAAAATATCCATACACATAACATTATACAGACTGAACGGGTGTATTTAGAAATATATATGCATATACATTTACATAATTTGCATATACATTTATGTATTTGCACTTAGTAACAATGAAAAAAAAGGGCATAAATTTGAAATAGAGCATATGAGTAGTTGTTTGGAGGGATAAAAGAGGGGAAGAAATAATGTGATTATATTATCTCAAAAAAAAGAAATAATTTAAATATTGCCTTCAATCTTTGTGGAAACACATGTAAACATAAATAATTTTTGTGTTTAGATTTGGGTCTGATTCCTAAGGTTCTCATGGGTATGAAAATATTCCCAAGTCTCAAGCATTTTGGATAAGGGATGCCCAACTAGTAGTGACTCAGTGGACACAGGAAGGAGAAGAAAGACAAATGCCAAGCCACTCATTCATTCATTCATTCATTCAATTCCTCAGCAAACACTTGTCAAATACTTGTGACACAGCAGACGCTATCTGTGGCTGTTGAAATACAACACTATCTGCTCTCAACAGAACACAATCACTTGTCTGGTGAGACAGATAAGAAATAAATACACATCACAGAGAAAGAAAGAACTCTCTGGTGGGTAGAGAGACAAAGATTGAGGGAATGGGCAGAAGGCGACACTAATAAGGCAGCCATAGTATATACTCTGAATCAATGAGGAAGCAGGCCGAGTACACGTCTGACAAAGAGCCCCAAGGAAAGGGTGTGTGACTGCAAACACAGGAAGTAAGACATGCCTGAAACGCCCCTCTCAATTCCAAAGCACTTGGCTGGAGAAGATGGGCAAAGGTCATCCTGAAAGGATGAGTTAAGAGAGGGGAAAATGGGCATGACCTTTGCACACCACATAAATACGAGAGCTTGGTGCTGGGTGAGATGAGGACCCGGGAAGTCTCTTGCACATATAAATTTTAGGAACTAATTGCTATTTAGTGAGGAAGGATGAGAGCTAAGAAAGCAATAAAATTTGTGTAAAGAGACAAGGCAGGAAAGAAATGTAGTTAGGCTAATAGTGGGGGTAGTCATAAATTTGGAGTGTGTTTTGTAGATAAAGCTGGCGAGATTTATTAAGAACTTTTATTAGAGATGTGAGAAGGAGAGATTTAAAACTACACGTTTTTCTTGGAAAGTTGAAGAAATGAGTCATGGAAGATTCCGGAAGAAGTAGGTATGAACCTGTAAACTTCAGAGTATTGATTACGCAGACAGATAGATAATAATGATTAGGCAGGAAGCGGATTCGCATGCAGAGAAAGGGAAAGGGCTGGGGAGTTTACGTGAGGACCTTGCCCTCTAGGTGCTGGCATTGGAACCCTTGGTCCCCGCTGGCAGTACAGTTCAGGAGGCACACCTTTGCTGGTGGAAGTGTGTCGCCGGGACTGGGCTGTGAGGGTTTTACAGCTTTGTCCTGTGTCTAGCACTCTCTTTTTCTGCCTCAGAACTAGGGGATGTTGACTGTTGGCTTCCTTGAGCCATCATGGTTGACTGGCATGAAGCTTCTGTGTCATCATGGTCTCTTACTCCTCTAGAACCGTAAGATGAACCTCCCTTCCATAAGTTGCCTTGGCCGTTGCCTTATCCAGGGTTACTATTGTTGCTATAAAACACCAAGATTAAAGCAGTGTGGGGAGGAAAGCGTTTATTTGGCTTACAATTTCACATCATCACAGTCCATCATGGAAAGAAGTGAGGACAGGAACACAAACAGGGCAGGAACCTGGAAGCAGGAGCTGATGCAGAGGCCATGGAGGGCAATGCTTACTGGCTTGCTCCCCATGGCTTGCTCAGCATGCTTTCTGACCAGCAGCCCAGGGATGGCTCCACCCACAATGGGCTGGCACCTACCCCATCAATCACTAGTTAAGTAAATGCCCTACAGCCTGCCTGGTCTTATGGAGACATTTTCTCAATTGAGGCTCCCTTCTCTCCAATGACTCTAGTTTGTATTGACACAAAACTAGCCCACACAGCTATGTTATTTTATCAAAGCTACATAAAAGTTATTAATAAAGAGGCAAATGATGGACATATGAATGTGAACATCAGCAGCTGTCCCCCAAATCCATTCGTCCATTCTGTTTTCCTGTGAAGCAACCACTCAGAATGAGCAGGTGTCTGCTAGAAGGTTCACTGATGTCATGTAGGATTAGTTATTTATTTATTGAGATGAAGTTTCATGTAGACCAAGCTGGCTGCAAACTCCCTAAGTAGCTGATAGTGACCTTGAACTCCTCATTCTCCAGCACCCGGTGGCTGAGATTTCAAACCTGAGCCTGGCTCACTCAGGGTTATTTGGATGGTGTGTTTTGTTACTCCAGAAGTAAGGGGAGATGGTTGGGCAGGATCTTTCTTTAAACCTCCAGAATAGGATGGGTGGTGAACGGCAGAGTGGGCAGCCTTTGAGCAGCCTCCTGAGCTGACACACCAGCTTTGTTCTTAGGCTGCTCTGGGAGGACTACTTCCTGCTGCCCTGGGAGGACTATTTCCTACTGCCATGGGAGGACTACTTCCTGCTGCCCTGGGAGGACTACTTCCTGCTGCCCTGGGAGGACTACTTCCTGTTATGCAGTCATACATGCTCATTATGTTTGTGAAAAACCATAAAACACACAAAAGAATACAAATAAAAATGTTTTAAAATATTTGTAATCCTTCCACTTATGTCATTGCTTAATCCTTAAATATTAACATAGCTATGAAGGCAATAGTCTAAAATACATTTGCGCCAATTAAGTACCATAACTAGTGAACATCTACAAATCACACTCCATAGAAAGAAATTTAGAAATATTTCTACACAATTATTACCTTAAATAGTTTCTAAATCTTATAAAATAATATTTCAATGCTATTAATTTGAATTCCTTTTTACCTCGGTTCTCTTTGTTGTTTGGATTCTTTTTTGGTGTGGTTTGTGTGTGTGCATGTGCTTGTGCATGCATGTGTGTGTGTGTGTGTGTGTGTGTGTGTGTGTGACATAAGTGTTTGAGAGTGATAAATAGACTCCTTGAGGAATGAATTTTAATGCAAATCATTTATGCCAAATAATTTATCATGTGGAAAAACTGGTCTCCACGTTTAATTGCTGGCATTTGGGGCTGTGGCTTTCCAGGCATAAGGTATGCACAGTGTTAGCTTTCATTCCTTTTTTTTTTTTGTCTTCGTTTCTTTTGGTGTGCCAATCATAAAATACGATTGTCACTTCACAGGAAGAAATAGAACACAGGATGAGTGAGTGCAAACGCTGGGAAAGGGTGACCAGGTGTGTTCGGGGCTGTCCTTACACAAGCCAGGGTTTTGTTTTGTTTTGTTTTGTCCTTAATATAAATTAACAGCTTCATCAAGATAGAGTGCTTAAAGTGTTTATAGTAACAAACCTGCCTCACATACTTCTGGAGTCAAGGTCACTCATGTTTGTTCATTGAAAAGTCATTTATTGCTATAGCTTACTGAGTATGATATTTACCTTAAGGTTTTAATATTATTTAGGTATTTTTATCATATTAACTTTTCCAATATATATTTTGCTTTTCCATTTTTATTGCTTATTTATCTTTCATTTATTATTTGCAATATTAGGGATAAAACCTGGAGTCATGTGTTTGCTAAGCCAGCATCCTTCCAGTGAGAATTAATTCTTAAAACATGTAGAAGATGGCAAGGTATGAGCCTAATCGCAAGTGAGTCCCAACAGAGACACATTTAGGGACGGCATCTGGTGGCCTTCACCCACACAGGGCCGGGATGCAGCCTGGTGTCTTCACTCCATGGTAAAATGCCGTGACAGAAGCATCATATGGGATGATTTTGGTGCCAGTTCCACAGAGATGGATGCCCTCGGGTGGGGAAGGTATGCCCAAAGGAGCAGAAAACTGCCTGGCCACAGGGTATCCTGGTTCTCACAGTGGAAAGAGAACAGAAAGTGGGGGGGGGGGTCAATTATAAAACCACAAAGCCTGCTCCAGTGAGCCACTTCCCACAGCAAGACTCCACTTCCTAAAGGTTTGATTACTTCCTCAAATAGGAGCACTCCCTTAGGACCCAATGTTCAGACACGTGGCCTGGGGGGGCAGGGGGGGGAGTGCAGGCGGGTGGGAGGGGGACATTTTGTATTGAAATCACACCTCATGAGCCCAAAGCAATGGATTCAGCTCCCAGCACCCCAAGAAGATAAATGCTTATTTTCCAATGTGTTAAGTAGTTGAGACCCACAGACTTATTTTCTTTTGAAATGGATACGCGTTGACTGTGGCTCTAAAAGTTGCTGTCCGGGTTTTCTCCTCTATGACTGACTCAACCCCCGAGGTGAATTACAGCTAATTAGTCAGAAACAAGTGCCTTTTAATTCCATCTGAGAGATAGCCCAGGGAGGAGGTGAGTCCCAGCTGGCCTGAAAGATCTGTTACTAAGTAAGTTCCCAACGTGCTCTTTATTGCTCTACCACAACAAAGCGCTTCATTCATTCAAGTCTCTTAAGCTGTAACTCAGCCCCGTTTCTTCCCTTGGGGTCAGGTGTGGTTGAGTCCTTTACTTTCTGCATCCATCAAGGTGCGTGCCTTTTAGTTCAGGCTGTCTGGCCTCTCCTCACCTGACGGGCATAAAATCCACCCATCCTTATCTGTTGGAGAATGACAATTACAGAGTTGCACACATGCCTACACAGTCACAGATTCTACTATAGAGTCAGTTTCTATAATGATGAACACAAGTTAGCCTACTTTCCTTGCATGGAGTTGTATAACCAGGTCTCACCAGAGCCTGGTTCCTGGGTACAACCCAGGAACAGATATGTGGTAAGTTATAAGAGCTACCTAATATGGGAAGGGAGGGGAGGGCAGTAGGACAGAACTCGCCTGGTCAGACCCTATATAATAAAAAGGAAAATCTTATAAAATTACACAAAGATTGCTCTAATATAGTCTTAGGACGAAAGAATGAAAAATACGCAACGGCATAAACCAATACATGCATCCTTCTACTGCCTCTCCTTACCTGTTCCACACTCAACCTTTTTATTTGTGTACATTTTCTGGTTAACGTAGTCATTGAGTCACTCTTAGGAATTTTCTCTCATGGCTCAGGTCTTATTTCCTGTTTGTGTAGCACCAGAAGAAATGGAGACCCACAAAGCCAGTCACATGGCAAATTCGCAATGGAAGTTTCCAGTGTCTTCAAAAGTAAGCTGCATCTTTTGCCCTGATACTACTGTTTAATGCAGGCCTTGTGCCCTAAACATTACCCTGGAGGCCACATCCTGAGTCCCATCACTGGTCCATGGTGCTCAGCCTCTGGCCTCTCAGTTGACCTGAAGCTTGCCCATCCCTAGGCTTGGTATTCTTTTCAGAGAAACGCCACTTTCCTCCCCTAAAGCTGAGATAACTTCAATGTCCCACTTTACCTTTTCCATTCTAATGATATTTCATGGCATCAAAGGACCCTCTAAGCACCTGAATAACATTGAGAATATATTATGACCTCAGAGACTTCATTTCCATTCTGAGTAGACAGGGCACGAGCATTGCTCTGTTTCTAAATTATATCCCAGCTTCTAAATTCCTCTGCATTCTTTACTTTCCTCCAGTAAGATGCTAAAAAGGAGACAAAAGTATCACGAAGAGAGTTTCATGAAGCACAGCTTGAGCTTTCTGCTGCAAATCTGGTGTCTTAACTCCTCATTTAAAATATCAAGAGACTGATATCAATGGTCACGTGATGTTGAAGTCAACCTAGCACCGGTTCCCAAGAGAATTGGGGAGTCTGCCTCAAGCAGTAAAGGCCCAGCCAGGAAAGGCAAGTGTCCCAGGGGAAACCTGGATTCCACCCGATAAAACAAGCAAAGGTTTAAAAGTGGGGGAAAAAACTTTAGTCGTCAAACCCTTTAGATGAAGGAAAGCCAAGAAAGGAAAAAAGAATCCCATGTGAGACTAAGAAACTCACTGGTGTCGGTGGGGAAAACAGCGCCTACCAGTCAGCCTTTTCCAAGTTTTGCTCTCTCTGATTTCATTTACCCCACAGTAAAACATCATGCTAAAATATTGAATGGAAAAAAATTAGGGATACTGAAGATCTATACGTTTTCTTGCAGAATATTCCGAACATTCTGTTGTATTGTGCTGTGTGTAGTCTCTTGGTGTGCCTGACTTATCAGAGTACTGGGTGGGTGGGGAAAAAGTGTAGTTTGACTTGGGACTAGCTGTTGATTTTAGGGGTTATCTTGCAGTTTCTAGAACATGAGATAAGTGCAACAGAAAGATAAGGTAGCTTGCAAACGTACCGTGGTGGTCACTGTACCAGTTTTTGCATTCTGTGTTGCTTTCCTATTGCTACAGAACACATGACTACAGAAGTGGACACTTAAAATATTTATGTCAATATTTATTGTCAAATATACTTCCTGGTGGTCAGGGATCCGGGATTTTTCTGTTTGAACAGTCTGGCCCTGGGCTTTTCCAAGGCCAAAGCCACACTCTGTGATTTCTTTTCTGTTTTCTTTCTTTCTTTCTTTCTTTCTTTCTTTCTTTCTTTCTTTCTTTCTTTTTCTTTTCTTTCATCTCTCTGTCTCTGTCTCTCTGTCTCTCCTCTCTGTCTCTCTGTCTCTGTCTGTCTCTGTCTGTCTCTGTCTCTCTGTCTCTCTCTCTCCCCTCCCCTCCTCTTCTCTTCTCTCTCTCTGTCCGTGTGTGTGTGTGTGTGTGTGTGTGTGTGTGCTTGCACAAACAGATATATAGAAGTATATGTGCACATATGTGCTCACGCATATGGAAGCTAGAATTTGAAGTCCGCTGCCTCCCTCCATGGCTCTCTATAGTTGCTTCCATGGTCAACTTGACACAGTTTAGAATCACCCTGGAAGAGGGTCTCAATAAAGATGCCAGGTTGGCCTGGCAGAGACTATCTTCATTAATGTGGGAAGACACCATCCAATATGGGAGGTGCCATCTCCCTGGGCTTGGGGCCTGGAATGAGCATGAAGCAGGTGTGAGTTCACCACTGTCGCTCTGCTCTTCACTGTGGATGTGACTGTCCACCTCAAGCTTCTGCCTTAGCCTCCCTGCACCAGTGAGCTATAACTTGGAACTGCAAGCCAAACACGTCCTTTTGCCTTTACATTTCTTTTTGCCTGTTTTAATCATAGCAACACAAACAGAGCCAGGACAGTGTCTCACTGAGCCTGGATCTCACTCATTCGCACAAACAGACTGGCCAGCAATCCCTGAGGACTCTCCTGTCTGCCCCTCCCCAGGGATGAGACAACAGCTGTGTGCCGCTGCTCTCAGCGTTATTTGCTGTTTCGTCTTATGCTGGTTCAGGAGATTGAACTCAGATCTTCATGCTTGCACGGCAGTCGCTTACCTGATAGGACCACTGCTCTAGCTCCACGGATTCTTGATGACAGCTGGGGGATATACTTCCAAACTTACCTGGGTGGACCAGGCAGTATGCTGCTGGGTGCCGTGGCCCCTTCATAGTGATCTCTACAATATAGTTTTCCCAATAATGCAATAGTGCAGGAAAGAGACCAAACGGCATCTTCTGCACTGTAATTTCATATGATTGTTTTTACTAAATTCTTCAAGTAACAGACACCAATTCTGGTATAATGTAAAAGTGCCCCATCTAGGGTAAAAATACCCCTGAGGTAGGCTTAAACATTGACTACAAGTCCTACACTTCGGCTGTCCTATTTGGGAGTGGATTTATTGAAATTAAAGCTCAGTGTGGATACATGAACAAGAGCTTTCCAGTATCAGGAGCTGTATTTGGACTCCCAGGTAAGACAACGCTAGGGGCTGGCCAACAAAGGCAGGTAGACAGGCTATATTCGTGGGAAGAAATGGACAGCATAGAGCAGGTGGCAAACTCCTGTAAAGGGCCTGGTGGCATGCAGGTCAGTTTTCTCAGCATATGGCCCTTGGTGTGATGACTGAGGTCTGTCCCAGCAACATGAAAGCCACCATAGACAGATGCAATACATGTATCCGTGTCCAGTATGGACACTGAAATGTACATTGTATGCAATTTTCATGCAAAACACATTAGCCACATAAATTAGGCCACTAGGCCAACCTCTGGATTCCTGATGTAAAGTGAACGGGTTGGTTAAAGCTTTGGACACCGGGTTGAAATGTTACACAGCAGTCCTGAAGGTTAGAGTTTAGTCAACTTGGTACGTTCTAGATAATCTAGGAGACCCGCCTCAGGGACATGTGTGCTGGGTTATTTCTTCCCTGAGCTTGGAGAGAGGGATCATCTTGCTTTGGTTGGCCGGTGTGAGGAGACATTGCCAGGACAGCCCCTAGCAGGGATCCTTGGCTGCATACGATGAAGAAAATGGGCTGAAGGCTCATGTGCATTTGTTGATTTCTGCTTCCTGCGGTGCAGGCAGTTTTGACCTCCTGCCATGTGACTTTCACCACAATGGACTGTGCCCTGAACTGTGAGCCAAGCACCCTCTCCTCCTTTAGTTGATTGTGTCTGGCACTTTGTCACAGCAAAAAAGAAAAAGAAAAACAAAACCAGCTAAGGAAAAAGTGGCTGAGTTAGCAGTGTTGTTTTATACTGTAAGTTTTAACAAGCTCAGCGTGTCCTGTTCTTACCAAGCAAGCAAGCCTCAAAGCATAAGATCTAAATGCATCTGAGGGAACTTCAGTCTCCTAAGGTTTTAACTAGGAGACCTGGACAAACAGGAACAAGACTGGAAAGGGGAAAATCTGCACTAAACGCTTCTTTTACGTTGCTGGAACTCAAACCTGGAGACCTGTGCGTGCTAGGGTAGGGTAGGGTAGGGTCTACCAGGGGGCTGGATCCAGCCTGTGGGGTCTCACAGCTTATGCTAGGCTGACATTAAACTTGGTATCCTTCTGCCTCTTCCCACCTCCCAACTGCTAGGATTATGGGAATGTGCCACCATAGCCGGCACTTGCATTTTTATAAAAGCAAAAATTCAGGTGTTTCGGTTTTGTCGTATTTTGTGTTTGGCTTTTTGAGACATATATCCCGTAGCCCTGACTACCTAGAACTGCTGGTTCTCCTGCCTCTAGAACGCTGAGGTCACAGATCTAGGCCACCACACCCAACTTGAGGTCTTAAAAGAAAATGCTTTGCAGATGTTTCATTTAATTGTACCCGATGGAAATACTTTCCCACTTTTAATTAAAAACAATTTGACATCATGGGGAAGGTGCTTGTGATTCAGTACAAAGCAAACAAAACCAGAAGAATTTGAGACTAGGAATGTACCGTGACGAGAATGACTTTTGAGACCAACCCGGTTCCCCAAAGGCAGATTCTGGTTCATGTAGTGACCCTAGTGACAGCACAGGTCACAAGAGTCAGACAATGAGGACCTTCAAGGGTGTTGTGGTGCCACAGAGGCAATGGTGATACCAGGTACCACGTTTGCTCCGTTGAATTTTATTTCATTCTTTAAAAGAAAGCAAACAAATAGGGGAAAGTCTTATGCCTGTTATTTGTGTTTTCTAAGCTGAAAATAATAACTTACGTATTGCTTTAAGTGCATATCAAATATAAATGCCCCCACCCCATCCCCCCTGCCTCCAGACCCTACCCAAAAGCACAACAGTGCAACAAGAACACTGCAGGGCACTGTCTTCATGACTGTTGACGGATGCCAAAGGGCAACACCCTTGGGGGCATCTCTGGGGTGATTCATCTGTAAAGAACGGTCACAGAACTGGCCACGACACCCCTCAACATGTGCTCCCAGTCTTTTGGTTGCACGTATTCATTCCTTTCTTCCCTCCATTCAAACATCTATTGTTTCTATTGTTTTCCCAGCTCTGGGCTTGTTTGATAAGACGTGGTTTCTTAAGAACTTACAAACCTGAACAAAGAAATGAGACATAGATGCACTAACTGTTCAGGAACAATATAAAACAGCCCATGATTAAATGGTGGGGTGGACGCCAGGGACAGCGGTTGTTTAAACATTCGAAGAGCGACACATGATGAATGAACATCTTCAGATGTGGCTTAGGGAGCGAGGAAACTTAGGCTGGACTCCAAAGAATAAGCTAGAATGCAGGCAAACTGGTCCTGCTCTGGCCATGGTGTGGAGGGGAGTGCTGGCGGTGCTCAGCCCTCTGGCCACTTTCCAGGGGAGGGCACTGCTCTGAGTGCAAATATGGTGTTACTCCCGAGAGAGACAGAACCCTGTTCCCAGAGTCAGGTTTCCTTGGTTGGAGGCTGAGAAATTCAAATGTGTTTTCTGGTTTTAGATAGGGTCTTATATAGGCCAGTATGGCCCCCAAATCTATGTAACATAGGATGGAATTACACTGTGGATTCTCCTGCCTCTACCACTAGAGTTCTAATTACAGGCATGTGCCATTGCCTCCTTGTTTTTTCTAGACAGTGCTGGGGAAGGAAGGCTTCCCACTAGGCAAGCACTCTGCCAGTGGAGCTACACCCCCAGGGCGGTCTTTGCCATTTTGAAATGTAAAGAGTATTCAGTAGCAAGCACCACCCACTGTGAATGAGCAAATATAACAATTTGTTCTATGTGTGTATACACATGCATGTATATGTAGCTGACTCATTTTCAAGTTCTGTGTGAGTAAGAGGGGAAAAAAAAAGTCACTACCAACAAGTTGGGCAATTGTCGCTTAGTCACTCCAACTAGTCTCTGGCACTAAGCAAAATGGAAGGCTCCTTTTTGATAGCCCTGTGTCACCTCCGTGTCACCTGATTAGGACAGTTAACCTGTGATCCTCTGTGAACAGTGGGCTGTTTAGATGTGGAACCTGGGTCACACACCCCCACTACCAACAGCCCAGCACTACGGCTTCAAGAAAAGCTCATGTCAAGTTGGGCGTGGTGGTACACGCCTTTAATCCCAGCACTGGGGAGGCAGAGGCAGGCGGATCGCTGTGCGTTCGAGGCCAGCCTGGTCTACAAAGTGAGTCCAGGATGGCCAAGGCTACACAGAGAAACCCTGTCTCAAAAAGAGAGAGAGAGAGAGAGAGAGAGAGAGAGAGAGAGAGAGAGAGAGAGAGAGAGAGAGAGAGAGAGAAAGAAAGAAAAAAGAAAAAAGAAAGAAAGAAAGGCGCATGTCGCTGAGAGCGACGTCTCTTGTCATCAAACAGCTCTAGCCGTCCTCTTAGCAAGGGTGGCTTTACTTGGAGAGGTGACCAGAATGCCCTGGAGAATTCTAGCTCTTCATTAGTTTCAGTTTGATCAAGGGCAATGCTGCTCTCTAAGCCACGGCCTCGCTCTCCCTATAAACCACAACTTGTTAGAAAGGACAGAAATGTCCCCTGGAAGGGAAGGGACACTGCCCAACTTGAGCTAACAACAAGCCGATGGAGAACTAACAAAGGCCAGAGTGTTTTACAATGTGGGAGCCGGGGCGAAGTGCAGCACGAGGGGCGTACATGTGTCACCATTGTACACGACACACCCCACCTTCCCACAAAAGCCTGGGTGGCTGTGAACTCAGCGTCTCCCTTCTCACTCCTTTTCCTTCTGTTCTGACCTCTAGGAAACTAGGTCAGTTGATATTTGGGCCGTTTGTACAAAAATCATAGTTCTGAAATGACTTAGATGAGAAAGCATGTGCATGATTTAGCAGTTTCCATGGTGCATATGGGCGCTGCCTACAGTCGGCACTGAGTCAACAGAAGGCGCACTCCACAGGAAGGAGAGAGTTCTCCACCCGCACAGAGCAGTGCACAGAGGAAGCATGCAGCTGCGTATCAATGCAATGACACAGAGTTACTTCCTGCCTTTTAGGAGATGCCCATTCTGAAAGGAAATCATGTAAATCAAACAGCTTAAACGCAATAACCAATGCATGAATATGCAGTAACTTATTTCCATGAGATGAACAGTCAGTGTGATTTAAAGGTAGGGATTATGAGCAACTGCCTATCTGGGGCAGGATTAGGGAAGTGGGGGGCGGGGGTTCCTTTTCAATTCTAGACAGGAGCAAGTCTTAAACTCTGTTATGATTTGAATATGAAACATCCCCCCATAGGCCCCTCTCTTTGGATACTTGGTCCCCAGTGGGTGGAGTTGTTGGGGGAGGCTCTTTGCTGGGGTTTGAAGGAGAAATGCCCCCACAGGTGGATGGGTTTAAACACTTGGTTTCTTGCTGCTGGTGTTAGGAAAGATGGTAGAAGCTTTAGCATGGGGAGCCTTGGGGGAGGAAGTGGGTCACTGGAGGCCAGGCTGGATGTTTGCCAGCCACATCCTGCTTCCTGAGTGTGGCTGCAATGTGGTCAGCTGCCTCCAACTTATCCCCACCTAGAACTATGGGCCAAGTAAGCCCTTTCTCCCCAAGTTGCTTCCTGGCCAGTCTAGTGTCCGTGCAACAGAAAAGGTAACTACTGACTATAGAGGTGGAACCAGGCTGGAGGAAGTGGGTCATGGAGTAATACTGTGAGGCAGGCATGCTCTTTTCTGTCTGTCTGTCTTTCTGTCTGTCTGTCTGTCTCCCTTCCCTCCTTCTGCTCCTTTTCCCCCTTGTCTCCATCTCCTCGTCCTCCCTCTATCTCTCTCCCTCTCTCCCTCTATTTCTGGAACCCTTGGGATGTAAGCCAGGTATCTTAGGCTCTGCTAACAAGAGCTCCTGTGGGGCCACCTGACACCATGCTCTCTCAACCATGGTGGACTACGTCCTCTCAAACCATAAACCAGAATAAACCTTCCCTTGTTCCTTCCCTCAATTTGCTTCCTGGCAGGCCTTTTTATTTTTTATTTTTTTTCTCCAGAAATGAGAGCAATCAATATACTTTCTAATCAGTGTTCATTTTTGCTACATGGCAAACCTAAAACAATAAGCTAAAATTTGAAAAGGACTTGCTATGAAAATGTTGCTTAGAAATAGGGGGCTGGGAAGACTGGGGCTTAGGGTGGGTGGAAAGCCACACTCTACTGCCACAGGAAGCCTAGACTTGCTCTTGGTCTGGGCTGGAGCCCCATATCATAGCCACCCCCCAACCCGCATCCATTAATGCAGATGCTGCCACACACTTTGGAAGAAAAGGTTTAGTATCTTAGGCTGGATTGCCTGAGGCAATCCCAAAAGCAGAGTTCAAGAAGGGGCTCATGAGCGATGCGCACTGTTGAGTCGGTTGCTTGTGCTGGCACCGGATGCTAAGTCCCACTGAAAACTCATAAGGACCCACTCGCAGAGTGACTCCACGTGCCCCCACCTGCACGTGAGACAAGATTAAAGACATAGGCTTTTCATGGAGTATACACAGCAGAAGGAAACCTTACTAAGAAAGATTGTAGAAAAGTAAGAAACTGAAGGAAAGTGAAGGGGAAAAACCTCTCAAGAGTGAGAGGAGTCTTCAAAACCAGAAAGAGTTGTGGAACCGCCTTGTTGGGGTTCGAGTAGAGCCAAGGGAGAGACTTGACAAAGGCAGGTGTCCTTCTATAAGATTAGCTCGTTGGGCTCTCACAGGCGGAGCTGATGGAAGGCTCCTATGTTTTGTGCGTGTCACCGTGGCCCAACCACGGACATGAGGCCACATTCTTTATATACCACTCTCCAAGTTTAGGGTGATGGGCGTGGTCCCTTCCCTTCTCTACCTTGTGCTGTGGACCTCCACGCTCCGCTGGCTGCCAGTCACAGGCTGGCACTGCTGCCTCTTACCAGTGTATGCCCTGCCCCCATGCATAGCCGGTCTGTACTTCTACAGAGGGGTGACTATCCTAGAGACTGAAATGGAGCTGCAATCTTTCTTAGTAATCTCATGTTTAGCTTCTTGTCTATGGCATGCGGTGGGGTGGACTCCTGGACTCCTGAGGGGTTTCTAAGAAACTATCTTCATTTAATTTATTAAAATCCAGCAGCATTTTGAAGCAAAGATATTAAAACCACAACAAAGCTCTCCTCACATCCCTCAAGAGCTTGGACTGGCCTGCTATCTCTGGCCTAGAGCCTCATCCTTCCTCTTAACTAGTTGCTTTGGCTATCTGATACCCAGCTATTCTTTCTCCTATTCATCTTCCTCGCTACTCTAGACTTTGTTCTGTGAACCCTTCCTCTTCCTTCTAACCCTACACTCTGTTCTCGCTAAAATATAAATATGTGCTAGCAACTTGCATATTTGAGCCCCTTTCCCCAACTTCCCACTGCATTGTCAACTATCATTCTAAGTTTGCTCCAGGAAGTGTTACGTCTTATGAACTTCCTGCCGATTGTGCCAAATGGAAAGAGGTACTACAGCTTCAGAGCAAGTTCTCATGAAGAAAAACAGATGTGGAAAGCACATGAGGCCAAACACTGAAGCACGCACAGGAACTGTCCCCTCTACTTACAGCCGATATCAAAGATGGACAATGTAGGCAGATGCGTGGGTCTCCGCATGTCACACCGAGTCTACTACACAGAATTCAGCCCTTTTGCCACTTCTGAGATGCCTTGTAAACTCCCTGGGCTCTATTAGCCCCACCCCACTACCGCACATGCATTTGTGATCTCCAGAGCTGGCTCCTTACATGCTGGTCTCCTTCCTTGACGAGACTGAGTTACAGACCTGGGTGCAGCCTCACCTTCACTGTCACAGTGTTCTCATGTTGCCAGAGTCAAAGACATTAACCTTCTAGAATCCAAAATTGTCAACTCATTAGAGTTTTGAGTCACAGGATGTATGTGCCACCAGGAGCCATGAAAACAGGGCCAATGTTTTATCTTATTCATTCTTGGTTTCTGAACCCAGGACCTCTTGCCATTGGAGACATAGCACGCTCTATCAGCCAAGAGTTCAAGGCACAGACCCTCCATCTGAGGGGCAGCGTGCTCAAGCCCATGCCTTTTGGAAACAGTCAACAAATCATTCTATCATTTTCACTGCCTCCCCATAGCAAGATTTATGAAAACTCCCTGGATCCTGCGGTCAGGTGACAGTTGTTAGAAATTCTTCATCTGAAATTTGGTTCAGGATACAGCACCTAAAAATGAAGCATGCTGTCAACACTATGTTAATGCTTCCAGGATACAAAGCCCAAAGGAAGAAATCACCCCTCCCCCAGGACCGAAGTGTCCGGTGTAATCAATAGATCTGCCATGGAGTGGCCAGCATCTCACAACCACCAGCACAGAGCCTTTCTCTTCTATGGAACCCTCCATGCCTCCTCGGTGTTCTCAATCATCACTGAAGGGACTTTGTCCGTCCGTCTTGTAATCCTGACTCTCCCCCTTTTCACGCCTGCTACTTTTGTTACCAAACAATAGCGCCCGAGTCTCCATATCCAGAACATTCTTTCCACAGGGCCACCCCTCACTATCTATGGACTTCCCAACTGATCCCCTGTCTCTTTCTGTGTGACCCCCCCTAAAGTCAGATCTCAGCAGTCACGCAGAGGAAGGCTTCCAAAACACAAGACAGCTGCCGCTTCTCAGTTTTGAGCAGAAATCAAAGTCTTTACAAAGGCCTATTCATATCCCTTGAATCCTCAAGACAGACAGACTCCAAAGTGGGGCCGTGTCCCCTACTCCTATTGTTCCTACCTCTGTGGGGACCTCTACCTGGAGTTGGGGTCATTTTTGTTTCCAACCAATACAGAATAACATGATGGATATCACCCTTTGGATGACATCATGTTCTCTCTTGCCAAGGGCTAAGGTTTGGGTATGGCTTGTCCCACAAAGGTCATGTGGTGGGGTCCCCAATGTGGCTCTTTAGAGGTGGTAGAACTTTCAGAGGTGAGGTACAGTGAGAGTAATGAGGTCCTGTGAACCCCTGTAAACAGATAGATGCTATCTCACAGACTGGGCCAGGTCTGTGGTACTGGATTGGTTCCTGCAAGAATGGACTGTCATGCAGGAGCCTGGCTTGTCATACAGAACTCTTCCCTATAGATGTCATCATTGGGATACCAAGGGCAGTGAGGTGCTCGTCAGAACAATGTTGGAGCCGATTTACAGTGTGAGCCAAATAACTGACTTTACCATCAAATCACAAAACTGACTGACACAAACTGGTTCCCCTGACTGCCTTGAAAAGCAAACTCCTGTGCCTTGAGCTGCCAGGTATGCAGTGGGCCATGCGGTGCAGAGGGCTTCATCACCCCAAACAGATGAAGGTGACCCCCCACCCCCGCTGACACTCAGGAAACAGCCTGAAACTCTCTGTCCTCAATGACAAGGAAAAAGTTCTACCAACGATGTGTGTGAGCTTAAAAGTGGACAGTGGCCCAGGTGAGCCTCCAGATGAGATGGTGGCTTGCTCCATAGCTGTAATGCCCAGACAGACAATGCTATGATGGAGATGACTCAATGAAACTGACCTGTTTATGGGCATGACAATACCTGAGACCGTCAGCGTATATGGAGGAAGGGTCAGCCTTGGCTTGGGCTCTCAGAGGTCTGTACCATTGCTTTTGTCCCTTTGGGAAGCCAGAACATCACAATAAGGAGCATGTGCTCACCACATGGCAGCCAGGAAACTAAGAAAGAGATGGATGGGGTTCTGCTATCATCTGTAAGGGACACCTTCCACCTAACTTCCTTCCACCGGGCACTGCCTCTTAAATGTTCCACCAACACGAAAGCACCACAGCCTGGTGAGCCTTGAACTCGGGGCCTTAGGGGGACACTTTCTCAAGCCAAAGCAGTGTTACTTTCACTTCAAATTCATGTCAATTTATTTAGCCGTAGCCCCAAAGTCCCTGATGTCTCAACAGGTCTCCCGTTCCCTCCCTTCATTCCCTCTGAGCCCTACGGGCCTCTTTTCTGTGTTTCACATGAGCCAGGGGTGTGCTCATTGCAAACGTTTGCAGAGCTGTGTCTCCCAACTCCAGGCATTTCACCTCAGTTGTACTTTTGGGTGTCTATTTGCTTCCTGTTTGCACACAAGCATCATCTTTCCAGTGGGCCTCCAGCCATGTGTGTAGAACTCCAACTCCCTTCCTCCCCCATCTTTTTATACTTTTCTTCCTCACGTACCACCATCCGTTCTATCATATGCCTCTTTAATTGTTTCTCTTGCTCATTGTGGTGTTGTGTGTATGTGAGTGTCTGTGTGTGTGTGTTTGCTTGTTTTTATTTTCTCTTCTCTGACTGGAATGGCTGCTCTACTAGCCTGAGAATTTTGTCAATTTTGTTCATGTCTGTTGAACACCGTGTCCTGCTGTAACAGAACTCCACAAACAGAACTGTATTTCTTATAGTTCTGGAGGCTCAAGGGGTTCATAAACTGAGGGGTAGCATCTTGAAAGGGTCTCTGTCCTTTGGCAGAAGGTAGAAGGTAAGAGGGAGGAACTATGAACCAACCACAGAACTGAGTCTCTTTGTAATTGATATCAATTCATTTAGGCTAGCAGCCCTCCCATCACTCAGGAGGCAGAGGCAGGCAGATATTTGTGAGTTCAAGGCCAGCCAGTCAGGGCTATAAAGTGAGAGTCCCTATCTCAAAAAGAGAAGCAGGTAGGTTATAGAACTGAACAAAGAATTCTCAAAAGAAAAAACTTAATGTCTAAGATACATACATGCATACATACATACATACATACGTGTGTGTGTGTGTGTGTGTGTGTGTGTGTGTGTGTGTGTGTGTGTATAACTATTGGATCCAGGAATGGTGCCATACTTACTTAATCCCAGCACTTGGGAGGCAGAGGCAAGTGGAGCTTTGCGAGTTTGAGACCAGCTTGGTCTACAGAGTGACAGCCAGAAAGATCCTTTCCCTTTCATATATATGTATTTATCTATATATGTATTCATATATATATATATATTATCATATATATTTAATGTTCACCATCCTTAGCCATCAGGGAAATGCAAGTTGAGATAAAGATCTTATACCAGTCAGAACAGCTAATATTAGAAAAACAAAAAAGTGCTGGATTGCACGCACTGTGAGTAGGAGTAATACTGGTATTGTTCCTATAGAAATCAGTGTGGCAGTTACACAAAAAAACTAGAAACACATTTGCCATATGACCCAGCTGTACCACTTCTGGGCATAGCAACCGGAGGACTGTGCATCCTATGGCAGAGATGCCTTCAATTGTGTGCACCACTGCTCTAATTACAGTAGCTAGGACATAGATGGCCATTGACTTGTGAATAGATTATAACAATGGGATTTGATTAAACTGCAAATAAATACAAAAGTATGAAATTTGCAGGTAAATGGAAGGAACTGGCAGCCATAAGGCTGAGGGAAGGAGCCCAGCCCTAGAAAGACAAAAGCCACAAGTTCTCAGTCACAAGCGCATCCCAACACTGACTGAACCATTAGACTCGGGTTTTTAACTTGGAGGATTTGGAATCAAAAAAAAAAAAGTAACGAAGGAGACATGGGTGAGGAGTGGGAAGAAAGAGCTTAAGGGAGGGAGGATAGAAGAACAGGTACAAAATGGAGGGGAGATGCAGGGTAAAGGGAAAATGGGAGCGTTAAGTGGGGAGATGGACGAGAGACAAGTAACCATAAGGCTCAGGCCTGGAAGGGTCGCAGGTCACCTTCTCCTGCGCTGTGTCATCCTCCTCAGCCGCCCTCACTCCTAAACAGGGATGAGATCTCTCTTCCCAATGCACCCTTTTGCCTCAGGCTTGCTCTGCTAACCTGGCTCTTGACAACGACGCCCACCTGTCTGGCTTCAGGCAACCTGTCCCCATCCACCCAGGGAATGAAGTTTGCAGTGGGGGTGGGGGGGACGCTTTCCCCTTCCCACCTCTGAATTTTGCAAATCACAAGACAAGATGCCGTCCTCTTGTCTTCCTCTCCAAGACACTGTACAATTTAGTTATACCCCCAGAGAAACTTAACCCAAATTCCCAGGAGGGTAGCTGCCAATTCTAGAACACTCCACAAGCTAATGAGGGCATTTTAATACATTTCCCTTTTTCAAAGAGCAGAGTAGCCCCCTCCTCCCCTCCTCTCTCACTTCTGCCTGCAGGATTTACATACTGTTAAATATTTCCCACTGTTGCAACTCTTAACAAAGGCTTCCTCCCTTTTCAACTCTTTTTAAACCAAGCAACCATGCCACAGAGGAGAAATAAAACAACATTCTGAGGAGGAGATGCCACAGACATTTTGAGCACAGTGGATGCAGTTTCATCACAGACCTCCCTGATATTCCATGGGGTGGGGGGGACTGTGGAGGGGCGGGGGCAGGATTTAAGGGCGGAAAAATAAAGTGATGCTGCAGCTAGAAGTTCTGAAAAAAAAAAAAAAAAGACCTCTAAAAATAATATTTGTAAATGTACCCAGAGGCTATCGCATGATGGGCACCCATGGGAGCAGGGCCCTCCGAATCTGCCTGTGCCTCAGGCTGCTTGTGTTGACTGGCCTGAAATAGCAGCAGCCTCCTTTTACCTCAGGCTCCTAACCATTATTCCTCCCAGCTAGAGAGGTGGCTTTCCAGCTCCCATCAGTCTGATTCTCTTACAAAGACCATGTTCCTTGCCTGTGCAGGCAAGCTCCAGTATTGCTGCAGTACGGTTGTGTCTCTTTGAAGCCAGCAAATTCCGTTAGCGTTCTTTTGTATTCTCTTAGGCCCCTTCTCAAGTCATCATGTCTACTTTACTTCTGTTTTCTGGGCGCTCTCCCTCCCCCTTTCCCACCTCAATTCCTTCCTGGTCTTCTGGGCTTTGGAAGTTAGGGGAAAAGGAATTATTTCTAGTATGGGATGACTTCCCACACGCTGAGAGGAAATTGTAATTGCTGTTGTAGGGAGAACAATGCTTCCCACACTTTGGGACATGAAGGCAGTTCAGCTGGAGAAAGCAAAGGCCGTGTCAAAGCTTGAGGACGCTGGGCCTGGCTATGGATCTTTTCCTTCAGTGGAGTGGTTGGCCATGAAGGAGTTGTGTGTCTTCCTCTACATAGCAGGATAATTTTCTCCCTATTACAGCAGTTTGCAATAGCTGTCCTATAGCTGTGTAACAAAATATCCCCAAATTTAGAGCCTCTCCAAACCAAAGCCCTGTAGGTTTGGAATCCACCACAGCTGAGCAGTGTCTTTCTTACAGGGTCTCCCAAGGCTATGGTCAAGCCAAATGCCAGGATCCCACTGGCTATGGTCCAAAGACCTGCCTCGGTCCCTCGGTACTTCTCATGGGCTTCTCTACAAAAGGACTTGATGGTTGATTAGGTTTTTCTTTTTGTTCTGTTCTGTTTGTTTATTTATCAACTTTTGACACAAACTGGAGTCATGTGGGATGACAAAACTTCAACAGAGAAAAATGCCTCTGTCATATTGGCCCATATACAGGACTGTGAGGCATTCTCTTGTTAATGGTTGATGTAGGAGGACCCCAGCCAATGTGGTCAGCTCCATCCCCGGAGAGGGGGTCCCTGAGCAAGCAGGTGAGCAGCACTCTTCCATGGCCTGCTCTCCAGTTCCTGTCTCAAGGTTCCTTCCTACTTGAGGTCCTGCCAAGCCTTTCCTCAGTTATGGACTATGATCCAAACATGTAAGCCAAACAACCTCCTTTCTCCCCAAGTTTCTTTTGGTCATGGTCTTTATCACAACAACAGACACAAAACAGGCTAAGTCAGAAGGCCACTGTTTATGGGCTTCTTTCCATAGAGCAGTTTAGAACACGGCTAATGAACCAGCTAATGAAAACACAGGAGAGGGCACATAAGACAGAAGCAAGGGCCACATTGTAACCTACTGAGAGAAACCTTTCTAGGAACAGGCTCCATGTTTGGGCCCTCTGATGGTTAGATGACTATCTAGGTGAGGTTATTATACTCATCAAGAGGCAGAAATCCCTGGAAGACACAAGAGAAAAAGAGGAGCAGAGGAAATAAAATAAATATAAGCATTAAGAAGAAAAGAAAGGAGAAGAGAAGGAAGAGATTGGCGGAGAAGTAAGAGACGCAGCTGGCACGGCAGGGCTGCTGACTGCTGTTGCTCATGGGAACAGACTGATGGACTCACTGGTATTTACGCATGTTTGACGGAGGATTATAAGGTATCTCAGTGAGGTGGTGCGAGGGCTCATTAACAGCATGCAGAGCTTTGGTTGGTTTGGATTTGAGGCAGTCTGAGGAGGGAGGGCTCACTCTGAGTTGAGACTTGTCAGCGGGACGCTTCTGACTACATTGTTTAATAAATCTTACAAAAGGGAGGAAAACAAGAAGGAGGGTGGCGTTGGCGTTGGTAACAATGTAGCAGTCACTTATTTATTTAGTGCTAGAGAGGGGCTCTGTGGTAATTTGTAGGGAACGAACCTGCCTTCTTTTCATCTGTTCTTCGGTGAAAAGATGAAGTAGCCTTGCTTTGACTCATAGTCTCGGGGTAGCCTGTGGTTGTGTGGTTGCATCTTGTCAGATTGCTAAGTCTCATAGGGACACAGTAAATGCCAGTCAGTGTCAAGGATCAGCGAGCACTCTGTTTCTCTTTCCCTGTGGTCCAGGAAGAGGCCACTGCTACTGAGATGAAGTGGAGCAGTGGTTAAGCACACGCTCCAGATGCAGAGAGTAGGTTCCCGTTCTGAATGCTAGGTTAGGCCGACTAGCCCCCCTCTCCCGGCTTTACCCTGCTGTAATTGCACCCAATGAGAACACCTTATTCTTTGGCTTGCAAAGAAGATTCCAAACGCATGCAAGATGTTGGGAACTGTTACAAGCCTTAAACCAATTAAATTATACAGAATTATAAATGAATAGCTGACATACATTAAATTCCACCTATTTAAAATACCCAGATTGTGAGACTAGTGTGTAACTCAGAGGTAGAGAGAGTGTAAGCTTAATCCAAAAATTATATGAAATAAAATATACAGTAAGTAAGCTTTGGCACATGCCCATGCTGTGAAGATGAAGGAGGGACACATCTATCATCCCCTGGTCACCCCTCCACTCTGTGTCCCAGTGCTGCCATCCCTAGGTGATTCTGCTGCTAATGTTCACCCGACCCAGAATTAACTGTCATTAGGAGCACTTAGAGTCATAGCTCAAAAATTGTAATAAAGATGCATCTGTAAACACAGAGGAGACGGTGAGTGAGGAGCAGCAAGATGGGCATCTGGGATGGGCAGACTCAGCTACCATGTGGGTTAATGAGAAGCCCTGCCCAAGGCTATGGACAGTGTGTGTGTGTGTGTGTGTGTGTGTGTGTGTGTGTGTGTGTGTGTAAACATGTGTGTTTGTGAATGTGTTGTACAAGTGTGTGTGTGAGTGTGTGTGTGCAAGCGTGCGAGTGTGTACAAGCATGCATCCATGTGTGTACAAGCACACTTCAAGCACACGTGAGTGTGCATGTACAAGTGTGTGTGTGAGTGTGTGTGTGCCCATGTGCTTTTGCACCAGGTGGCTGTGGGGACAGAGCTGTGAGACACCCTGCCAACATGACTGTGACTTTTCCAGCTTCAAAAGTCCTGAGTGGTTTCTTTTGCTGGAAGATGCTGTAAAGAGAAATGGAGGGACAGGGAGCAGCCACGGAGCCTTCTTAGCTTGCTTACCTGACCTTGTACAGTCAAGACCCATCAAATACTGTCTCACTTCAGTCTTGTCCCAGGTACCCTCCTTCCTCTCACCTTCCTGTGCCTCACCTCACCCCCCCCCACCCCATCCTTCTAACACTAGTCCATTTCAGTGCAGCTGTTTCTTGAGGATCTCCGGCTACCCCTGGGATAATGTACCATTTCTTAGAATGTTGATAGCCGATATTTGTTGTCTTTTTTCAATGTGGCAAATCCATAGAGTCTGGGATGATGTCTCATTTTTACATTGTGGTGCCCAAGACACCACCCAGTAGAGAAGTACTAAATATTTGCCAAGGGGCTACAAGGTGGAGCCACTGGTTTGACTATGTGGTTTGCCTAAGTCTCTCAGCCTGACACTGTGATGGTTCCTCCTGCCTGGCGACATTCCATGCATTTCCAGGGTGCTTTGCATTCCTGACCTCTACACAGCAGGTACCAGCAGTTTCCTTCCCCATGTGACAACCAGCCATGTTTCAAGGCTTGGCCGAAGGTCACCGACGGGAGTTTTCTAGGGTAGGGGCAATGACAACATAGACCTAGGTTTTTCTATAAAGTATCCATTAAGTGGGAGCTTGGATAATGATTCTTTTCAAGCTAAAGACAGAGAAGGACATCGAGCACCCGGAACTGTTCCTAAGCTCCAGAAAATTCCTTATGCACTGGTTAAGCTAATTTATCCTAGTTTGTTCTTCTATTGCCAATCTGTTTTCTGGTACATCAAAAGAAGATTCTTTACAAGCCGGGTGATAAAGCCTTAAGGGGGAAGGAGTTTAAGATAGTCAGTGCGCTAATTAGGTTTGTGTAACAAAATACTTGAATATATCATCTTACAAACAGGGAAGGTTGACTTGGGCTGGCAGCTATGCAGGCTTCAGTCGCGGGTCTATAGAGAGGCATCTTGCAGTGGTACAGAGCACAGGGCAGAGCAACTTTGTCAGAACATAACAACCACCAAGCAAAAGAGACAGAGCGTCTAGGGCCCCACTCTCCCCTCCAAGGATATTTCCTTATGACAGGAGGAACTTCTGACTACATCTCCTCATTAGAGGATGATGAGCCTCCCCATTAATGACACAGGCAGTAAGAGGGCTGCCTAGTTACTGTCATTTTGAGGTCACCTGGGAAGAGGGAGCCTCAATTGGAACATTATCTCATGTGATCGGCCCTGAGGCCATGACTGTGAGAGAACTGTTTTTGATCACTAATTGATGAGGTATGGTCCAGCCCACTGTGGCAGCACCATTGCTAGGGAGTTGGGCCTGGGCTGTACAAGAAAGTTAGCTAAGAAAGTGCCAGATTGATTTCCAAAGAGGTTGTGTACATTTGCACTCCCACCAGCAATGGAGGAGTGTTCCCCTTTCTCCACATCCTCGCCAGCATGTGCTGTCCACTTGAATAATGCTACCTCAAGACCCAGCTATACCACGCCTGGACATAGACCCAAAAGATGTTCCACCATACAACAAGGACATCTGCTCAACTATGTTGATAGCAGCCTTATTCATAATAGCCAGAATCTGGAACAACTGAAGAATGGCTAAAGAAACGGTGGTACGTTTACACAGTGGAATACTAATTCAGCTGAGTTCCTGCCTGGTGTCCACTAACAACAGGGCAGGACAGAGTGAGACCTGCAAGTGCAAACTGAAGTGAACCCTCCAACGCTGCATTTGGCCACAGTGTCCTATCACCGCAACAGAATCGAACCAGACAAAAATCAAGCCTTTAAGCCACGAGCCTCTGGGAGACACAGCCGTAGCAGTTGGCGTTTGAGATGGAGTGCCCGTCATGTCCCCTAATCTCGCAGTATAGGCTCCTCAGCCTTGTGTCCACACGGGGCCTATTACATATGATGTACGCTGTCTGGAGCTGAAGATGACAGGCCATATCCCCACCGCTGTAATCAGCTGGAGCATCGTTTAAAACACTGAGCGCTTTGACTTCATGTGGAAATCTCCTCGAGGGACGAGGGCAAGAGGCCCTGACTCACTTCCCATCTCTCTGAGCCATCCAGCGCCCTCCATCTTTAGTGTGTCTTCCTTTGTCTCACAGATCCAGTCTCACCTCGAACCCATTTATTTTCTTCCTTATTACAATATGAGATATGGTGTTCATTTTGAAAGCCTGGTTCAGTGAACTGTTTGCTCAATGGGCTATTAAAATAAAACGCCAGAGGCCTTCCTGGTACCCCTGCTTGCTGGCTCAGGGTCCTGAGTGTATCCCATGACAGGAGCACCCTCCCTCTCCACTCTGCCCTCTCCTGGAGGCAGGATGTTCCTGTCCATCCTTTGTAGCCTCTCCCACCACTTCTGCCCTTTCTTCTCTGCTCTCAACCTGCTTCCCAGGGTGGCTCCTTTGGATCCTTCTATGCTTTCCAGACTCTTTGTTTTCTGCCTTGGCTCATATCTGAGTTGTGAGCTTCAATTTCAAGCCCCTGGAAATGTAAGTTGCTCATCAGTGCATTTCTCCTCAAGTCACAGGAGCAGAAGGAAAGGGGAAATCAGCCTTCTGCCTGGGCGAACCCTCAGTCACACCGTGAGTCTGTGGGTCTGTCTTACAATCCCAGCTGGAATGGATGCTGGACACAGTAATATTAGTGAGCGAACTTCTGATGCAAGCAGAAAGCACATGCTTTAGTGGAACAGCCTGGAAAAATGAGGGCGAGATGCCGCTGGCAGGAAAAGCAAACTTAGGATCGGCGTTCAGATCGTTTTGATGTCCTGACAGTTAGTGTCACACCGAATGGCAGAAGGTATCCTTCAGAGAGTGGCTTCGGAGTTACATGTTAACTTTCACTGTGACTCAAACAAATGAGAGACACCTTTGGTTTGGGTCACTGAGGGGCAGTGAGAGCTTTGGTAGCTGGTGTCGTGCTTCACTGAGATCGCTGCTGTAAAGCCAGCCCCCTGGCAAAGGATTCTGCCAGCCCATGCAGATCACTTGTGCCCATGTCACTGTTACAAGGTGCATCCATGGCTAAACAGGATGTGAGCTATACATTTTTGCAAGACAAACACATACCCAGACTGGGAATTTGTTACATGTAATAACAGCTTTACATATATTACCAACCAGTTTGGGGACTAATGAACCGTTATTCCTTCCTAGAACATGGTCACACATGTTTACACATGTACATTCACACACACATATATACACAGGCTTACACACATGTCCACACATACACATGTCCATAAATATATGTTCTCTCTCCTTACCCCCCTCTCTCCCTGTCTCTGTCTCTTTGTCTGTCTGTCTGTTTCTCTCTCTCTCTCTCTCTCTCTCTCTCTCTCTCTCTCTCTCTCTCTCCCTCTCTCTCTCTCTCCCTCCCTTATTTCTCACCTACCTAGCATGGGGTGGGTTGGAAAAGATTAGGGTGGAGAATGGTGGTGGTTGGAGGACCAAATGAACTAGCTAAAACAAAAGGTATGCCTAGACCAGGGAAGCTGGAACTTGGGCAGAAATGAAGGTTTGGGAAGGCTAAGGTGCTTTGCCTAAGCCACAAGGGTGATGACAACTTTCACAGATTCAGGGTGAAATGCTGATCAGAGAAGCAGAGGTAAAATACGGAGATGAGGTTAACTCCCCCTGAGTGCATCCTCACAACATGACTTCCATATTCTACTTGCTATGGTTTTCCAGAATTGCAAAGATTTCCAGGTGCATATTAAAGTCCAAAATTTATTTTCCAAAGCCAAAAAGGAATAATCTGAATATCAATAACCCTATTATCTTTCAATGAAAATGAAGATATTTCCCCTGTCTTTTTATTAATTGGGACATTTTAAAAAATTTTAATTGTAATTTCACAATATAATATAAAAAAAGGAGCATGTGCCTATGGAAGACACCTTGTCTTTATTATGACATTGACATTTCTCCTCATGAAGACAGTCAAGATAATGCCAAGATGAGTTTTGCCTTTGTCCCTGTGATCTCAATAAACTCATAAAGGTAAATGTCATAAACACAGATCAGCTGTCATACAGTCTATAATACAAGGAATTTCATTTTGGTATGGCAGGAGGTATTGCCTTGGAATATTTTTTTAAGTCATCATAAAATTCTGGAGGTTTCTGGTTTTCTGTCTGCTCTCTGGCCCCCACCATGGCGCACCCTTTTCTGTCCGCTCTTCCGGCCCCCACCGTGGCTCACCCTTTTCCGTTTGTTCCTGGCTTTTCTTCTCTTTTCCTTCTTGGAGCTTCATTTGTTTTGTATGACTTTACCTCCATCAGGCGCACCCAACTCCTGTTTTTCTTTTTCTCCATTTATAGTAGTTCCTAAGCCTAAGCCTTTTGAGGAACTCAAGTTAATAGTTTCTAATCTCAGGCCATGCTTACGACATTTTGCAGTTTAAAAAAAAATTCTGGTGAGTTTTCAGAACCAGAAGTAAGGTAAGTAGTATTCAATGCAGTTCAGTTAGGATGCTGCAGGGTTCCAGGACAGCCATGAAGGCTGGATGATGTGCAGATAACTTTATTTTGTCTAGACTGTTGTTCAGTTTTTGCTAGCAGTGCTAGGGGTTTCTATAGTTGTGAAATCAACTATAGGGAAGGTGGGGTGAGGTGAAGGTTAGGACATAGGAAGAACATAGAATATCAAGGTGATGATATAAAGTCAACAGACCTCCTTAATTGTCTGGAAACAGTGGAGTCATGTGTAGAAGAATCCAGCAACAGCACAGTAGGCACAAGGGGCTTATGGAAAGTTCTTTTGGTTCAGACTTCTTGAGATTTGGCTGTTGGGAAAAAAATGGCTGATCAGAATTTCTCAAGAGGACCCAAGAGCAGCACACAGTCATTATTTAGAAATATCCTGAAGAGGTGAGTAAAATATACACAGAATGTAGCTGTTCTGGGTCATAGGAGGAAAATGGGTCTACGTTTTCCTTTCTTACTCTCTGTCAGTATGTCCCGTGATGCCAGATGCTCTACAGAAAGAAGCAAAAGTCTGTGTGCGTCCCAAGAAAAGAGTGTGAGCAAAGATGTTTTTCTAGGGCTGGGAATGACTCCAAAACACTAAAATAATTGTTGGTGACAAGAGACTTTTGTGAATGTCATTTTTATTTCCTCAGATGAGGGGATGAGATGAGAGCCACTTCCAAGCCTTTCTAGGTCTTCCTCAGCTCTCGCTGGCTGGCTCAAACTCCTCTCCAAGCTGACTGAATAAAACTGGCTTCTCTTAGCTTCTGGCTGAATTGCTCTCCCTGACCTCAAACTGATTTTGGCAATATGTTTTAATCTTTTGTCTTCTTCATCTATAATTCTTAAAACATACAAGAAAAAACTCAGTACAACCAAGTTCTAAAGTAAAAAGTGGCAGCACCATTAAGGAAACTAAAGTACTACAGAAGAAATACTATGAATGGAAGCAATAAAAGAGTGCGCTGGTTTAACCGTGGCTTTTTGCCCAAGGATTCATGTTTTAGAAGTTTCTGGCCATCTTAAGAGGGGTACGGACCAGTAAAAGGTAGAGCCAAATTTGGGTGAGTGGGTTATTGGGGGCATGGCCTTGGAAGGAAGGAATGTATTTCTCCAGAGCTACTAGCCACACTGCCCTCCTGTTGCGCCATGTGAATCTCTTCCTTTCTCAAGTACCACCTCCACTGTTATGGCTTCTGCCATAAAGCCTTGCCCTAGCCGAACAAGAGCTGATGTCAAACACTTGGCTTTCCTGGGCTCTGAACTTAATGCCCCCTTTCCTTTATAAAGTTTCCAGCCTCCGGCAAGGCATCCCGAGAACCAGGGCAAGACACTGAAAAGGAAAGACAAATGGGGTGAGTGACATAAGACAGTGTGGACTTTTATTTGGGGGAAGTCTCTGTAAGAATCCAAGCTCACACTCTCTCACAAGCCAGGGATCTGCAGCTGGCCATTGTATACTTAGTTAAAGTTACATAAACGGTTACCGGGGTAACCAGTGTATACTTAGCTAAAGACTGTCAGGTCATCCACAAACAAACATCCTTCCTGGCTGGCCATTGCTCAGGATCTGTGGGGCAGAGAAGGCAAGAATGTAGAGATTCACGTTAATTTACTTATAGAAACCAAATTACTGTAATTGCTGGAAATGTCACAGCTAAACCAAAGTGAAAGAGTTTTAAAAATGGTATGGCTGTGGCGGACAATCAGCTTCCAGGT
>NW_026131696.1:0-22378 GCF_903995435.1 Acomys russatus
TTAGGAATAGGGTTATGTTTCAGTTAAGGGTTAGAGTTTGGGTTGGGTTAGGTTTAGGTTTAGGGTGAGGGCTAGTGCTAGATCTAGGGTTAGGATAGGGATTAGGGTTAGGAGCTAGGGCTCTAGGGTTAGGGTTAGGGTTTAGGGTTACAGTTATGGTTAGGGTTACCGTTATGGTTAGGGTTAGGGTTAGGGCAAAAGACGAGGGATAGGGTTAGAGCTAGGGTTAGGGTTAGTGTTAGGGTCAGGGTCAGGGTCAATTTTAGTGTTAGTGTCAGTGTCAGGGTCAGGGTCAGTTTCAGCGTCCGCATCAGGGTCAGGGTCAGGGTCACGGTCAGGGTCAGCGTCAGGGATAGGGTTATGTTAGGCTTAGGGTTAGGTTAGGGTTAGGTATGGGTTTTGGCTAGGGTTAGGGTTAGGGTTAATGCTAGGGCTAGGGTTAGAGTTAAGGTTAAGGCTAAGGCTAGGTCAAGTCCAAGGGTTAGGTTTAGAGTTAGGGTTAGGTTTAGGATAGGATTAGGGTTAGAGTTAGGGTTAGGGTTAGGTTTGGTAAGGGTAAGAGTTAGGGTTAGGGTTAGGGTTAGGTTAGTGTTAAGGTTAGGGCTAGGGCTAGGGTTAGGGTAGGGTTAGGCTTAGTTTTAAGGCTAGGGTCAGGTTTGGGGTTAGGGTTAGGGTTAGGGCTCGGGTTAGGATTAGGGTTAGGGTTTGGGTTATGGCTATGGTTAGGGTTAGTGTTGGGGTTGGTGTTAGGGCTGGGTTAGGGTTAGGTTTGTGTTAATGCTATGGTAGGGATAGCATTAGGGTTATGGTTAGGGTTTGGGTTAGGGTTAGGATTAGGGCTAGTTCAGCGGTTACTGTTATGGTTCATGTTATGAGTGGGATTAGGGCTATGGTTAGGGTTAGGTTTAGGGTTAGGGTAAGGGTTTGGGCTAGGGTTAGGTTAGGTTAGGGTTAGGGTTAGGTTTAGGGTTAGGGTTAGGGTTAGGGTTAGGGTTAGAGTTAGGGTTAGTGTTAGGGCTAGTGTTAGGGTTAGGTTTAGGGTTAGGGTTAGGGCTAAGGCTAGGACTAGGGCTAGGGTTAGGGTTAGGGTCAGGGTCAGTTCAGGGTTAGGGTTAGGTCAAGGTCTGGTTCAGGGTCAGGGTCAGGGTCAGGGTCCTGGTCAGGGTCAGGGTCCGGATCAGGTCAGTGTAAGTGTCAGCGTCAGGGTTGGGGTTAGTGTTAGGTTTACAGGTTAGGGCTAGGGCTAGGATTAGGGTTAAGTTTAGGGTTAGATTTAGGGCTAGTGTTAGGGTTACAGATAGGGATAGAGTTAGGGTTAGGGTTAGGATTAGGTTAAGGTTAGGGTTATGGTTAGTGTAGAGCTAGGTTTAGGGTTAGGGTTAGCTTTAGGGTTAGGGCTAGGGTTAGGGTTAGGGTTATGGTAAGAGTAAGAGTTATGGTTAGGGTTAGGTTTTAGATTTAGGGTTAGCGTTAGGGCTAGGTTAGGTTTAGCATTAGGGTTAGGTTAGGGTTAGGGTTAGGGCTAGGGTTAGGGTTAGGGTTAGGGCTAGGGCTAGGGTTAGTGTTAGGTTTAGTGTTAGGGTTGGGTTAGGGTTAGATTTAGCGTTAGGGTTATGTTTAGGGATAGGGTTAGTTTAAGTTTGGGTTTAGGGTTAGGGTTAGGGTAATGGTTAGGGGTAGGGTTATGGGTGGGCTAGAATTAGGGTTTGGGCTAGGCATTGGTCCAGGGCTAGGGTTACAGTTAGGTTTAAGGTTAGGGTTAGGGGTAGGGTTAGAGCTAGGTTTAGGGTCAGGGTTAGGGTTGGTCTTAGGGTTACGGTTAGAGTCAGGGCTAGGTTTAGGGTTAGATTTAGGGTTAGGGTTAGGTTAGGGTTAGGGTAAAGTTTAGGGCTAGGATTAGGGTTAGGGTTAGGGATAGGGTTAGGCTTATGGCTAGGGCTAGGGCTAGGGCTAGGTTTAGGGTTAGTTTAGGGTTAGGGTTAGGGTTAGGGTTAGCACTAGGGCTAGGCTAGGGCTAGGGTTAGGTTTAGGGTTAGGGTTAGGGTCAGGGTCAAGGTCACGATTAGGGTTTAGGGGTTATGATCAGCATCAGGCTCAGGGTCAGGTTCATTGTCTGGGTCAGGGTCAGGATCATGGTCAGTGACATGGTCAGGGTCATCGTCAGTGTTATGGTGAGGGTTAGGTTAGGTTTAGGGTTAGGGCTAAGACTAGGGTTAGGGTTAGGGTTAATGCTAGGGCTAGGGTTAGAGTTAAGGTTAAGCTAAGGCTAGGGCTAGTGCTATGGTTAGGGTTAGAGTTAGGATTAGGTTTAGATTAGGATTAGGGTTGGGGTTAGGGTTAGGGTAAGAGTTAGGGTTCAGGTTATGGTTAGGGCTAGGGTTAGGGTTAGGGTGTGGGTTATGTTTAGGGCTAGGGTTGGGTTTAGGGTTAGGGTAAGGGTTAGTGTTAGGGCTAGGGTTAGGTTTTGGGCTAGGGCTTGGTCCTGGGCTAGGGTAAGGTTAGGGTTAGTGTTAGGGTTGGTTAGGGGAAGGTTTAGAGTTAGGATTTGGCTTAGGGTTAGGGATAGGGCTATGGCGAGGGTTAGGGTTGATTTTATTGTTGGGGTTAGGGTTAGGTAAGGGATAGGATTAAGGTTAGGGTTAGGGATAGGGTTAGGGTTAAGGCTAGGGCTAGAGCTAGGTTTAGGGTTAGGGTTAGTATTAGGGCTATGATTAGGGTTGGGGTTAGGGTTAGGGTTAGTGTTAGGGGTAGCTTTAGGGTTAGGGTTAGGTTTCCATTAGGGGTAGTGTTAGGGTTAGGTTATGGATAGAGCTAGGGTTAGGGCTCGGGTTAGATTAGGGTTAGAGTTAGGGCTAGGGATATGGTTAGGTTTAGGGTTGTGGTTAGTGCTAGGGTTAAGATAAGGGTTAGGGTAAGGGTTCAGCTATGGTTAGTGTTAGTGTTAGCGTTAGGGTTAGATTTATGGTTAGGGCTATGGCTAGGGTTAGGGTTAGGTTTAGGGTTAGGGTGCGGGCTAGGGCTAGGGTAAGGGTAAGGGTTAGGGTTAGCGTTAGGGTTAGGGTAAGGGTTAGGGTTAGGGTAAGGGTTAGAGTTAGCTTTAGGGGTAGATTTAGGTTTATGGTTAGGGTTACGGCTAGGACTAGGGCTAGGGTTAGGGTTAGGATTAGGGCTAGAGTTATGGATAGCGTTAGGGTTAGGCTTAGGTTTAGGGTTCGGGCTAGGGTTAGTGTTAGTGTTAGGTTTAGGGTTAGCTTTAGGGTTATGGCTAGGGTTAGCGTTAAGGTTAGGGCTAGGGTTAGGGTTAGGGCTAGGGCTAGGGCTCGGTACAGGGCTAGGCTTACATTTAGTGTTAGGGTTAGGGTTAAGGTTAATTTTAGGGTTAGGGTTAGGGTTAGTTTAGGGTTAGCGTTAAGGTTAGGTTTAGGGTTAGAATTATTGCTAGGCCTACGGCTAGGTTTATGGTTAGGGATAGGATTAGGTTTAGGGTTAAGGTTAGGATTAGGTCAAGTGCTAGGGCTAGGGTTAGGTTTAGTTTTAGATTTAGTGTTAGGGTTAGAGTTAGCATCAAGGTCAGGATGAGGGTTAGGTTCAGGGTCAAGTTCAGGGTTCGTGTCAGGGGCAGGGTCCAGGTCTGTGTCAGGGTCAGGGTCAGGGTCATGGTGAGGGTCATCGTCAAGGTTAGGGTGAGGGTTAGGTTTAGGGTTATGTTTAGGGTTAGGGTTAAAGCCTGGGTTAGGGTTAGGGTTAATTCTAGAACTACGGTTAGGGTTAGGTTTAGGCTAAGGCTAGGGCTAGTGCCAAGGTTAGTGTTAGAGTTAGGATCAGGGTCAGGGCTAGGGTTAAGGTTAGGGCTACGCCTTGGTTAGGGTTAGGGTAGGGTAAGGGTAAGGTTTAGAGTTAAGGTTAGGTTTAGTGATAATGGTTATGGTTGTTAGGGTTGGGTTAGGGCTAGGTTTAGGTTAGGGTTAGGGTTAGGGATCGGGCTAGGTTTAGTGTTAGTGATAGCATTAGGGTTAGCTTTAGGGTTAGGTTAGGGCTAGGGTTAGGGTTTAGGTTAGGGCTATTGTTAGGCTTAGGGTTAAGGTTCTGGCTAGGGTTTGTGTTAGTGTTAGCATTAGTGTTAGCTTTAGGATTAGGGCTTGGGCTAGGTTTAGGGTTGTGGTTATGGCTAGAGTTAGGGTAAGGATTAGCATTAGGGTTAGGGTAAGGGTTATGGTTAGGGTAAAGGTTAGAGTTAGGGTTTGTGTTAGGGTAGGGTTAAGTTTATGGCTAGGACTGAGGCTAGGGTTAGGGTTAGGGCTAGGGATAGGATAGTTTAATATTAGGGTTAGGGTTAGGGCAAGGGTTAGGTTTAGGGTTAGGGTTAGAGCAAGGCCTAGGGATAAGTTAGTGTTATGGTTAGGGCTAGGGTTAGGGTTAGGGTTAGGGATAGGTTTAGGGTTAGGTTTAGGGTTAGGGTTAGGGTTAGGTTTACTGTTAGTGTTAGGGTTAGGGTCAGGTTAGGGTTAGGGTCAGGGTCAGGGTCAGGGTCAGAGACAGGATCAGGGTCAGGGTAAGCATCGGGTCAGGGTTAGGGTTAGCATTAGGCTTAAGGGTAGGGCTAGGGCTAGGGCTAGGGTAGGTTTACGGTTAGGGCTAGGGCTCGGTTAGGTTTAGGTTTAGGTTTAGGGTTACGGTTAGGTTTAGGATTAGTGTTAAGGTTAAGGTTAGGGTTGGTTAGTGTTAGGTTAGGGTTATGTTTAGGGTTCTGGTTAGGGTTAGGGTAAGAGTAGGTTTGGGGTTATTTTTTTAGGGTTAAGGTTAGGGTTATGTTAGGGATAGGTTAGGGTTAGGGTTAGGCTAGAGTTAGGGTTAGGTTAGGGCTAGAGTTAGTTTAGGGTTAGGGATAGAGTTAGGACTAGGGTTTGGGATAGGGTTAGTGTTAGCATTAGGGTTAGGTTAGGGTTAGGGTAAGGCTTTGGGTTAGGGATTGGTTTGGGTCAGGGTTAGGGTTTGGGCTAGGCTAGGGCTAGTGTTAGGTTAGGGTTAGGGTTAGGGAGAGGCCTAGGTTTAGGTTTAGTGTAAGGGTTAGGGTTAGGGCTATGGTTAGGGTTAGGATTAGGGTTAGGGCAATGGTTAGTGCTAGGGTTGTGTTAGGGTTATGGTTAGGGTTAGTGTTAGGTCTAGGCTTAGGGCTAGGTTTAGGGTTAGGATTAGAATTAGGGCTAGGGCTAGGGTTAGGTTACGGTTAGGTTTAGGTTAGGGTTAGGGTTAGGTTTAGGGTCAGGGTCGGGCTAGGATTAGGGTTAGGTTTAGGGTTAGGATTAGCGTCAGGGACATGGTCAGGTTCCTGGCAAGGTCAGGGTCGGATCAGTGTCAGTGTCAAGGTTTACTGTTAGGATTAGGGTTACTGCTAGGGTTCAGGTTAGGGCTAGGGCAGGGGCTAGGTTTAGGGTTAGGGTTAGGGATAGGGCTAGGGATAGGGCTAGGATTAGGGTTGTGGTTAGGGTTAGGGTTAGGATTAGTGTCAGGGTCAGGGTTAGGTCAGGTTCAGGCATCAGGGTCAGCATCAGGGTCAGGGTCAGTTTCAAAGTCAGGGTTGGGGTTAAGGTTGGGGTTAAGTTTAGGCTAGGGATAGGGTTAGGGTTAGGGTTAGGGATAGGGCTAGGGTTATGTTTAGGGTTAGGGGTTAGGGCTAGGATTACATTTAGGGTTAGGTTAGGGTTAGGTTAGGATTAGTGTCAGGGTCAGGGTCAGGTTCAGCATCAGGGTCAGGGTCAGGTTCAGAGTCAGGGTTGGGGTTAAGGTTGGGGTTAAGTTTTAGGGCTAGGGCTAGGGTTAGGATAGGGCTAGGGTTAGGTTTAGGGTTAGGGCGAGGGCTAGGATTACATTTAGGGTTAGGTTAGGTTAGGGTTCGGGTTAGGGTTAGTGTGAGGGTTAGGGTTACAGTTAGGATTAAGGTTAGGGCTAGGGCTCTGATTAGCGTTAGGGTTAGGTTATGGCTAGGGTTATGGTTAGGGTTAGGGCTAGTGTTAGGGTTTTGGGTTAGGGTTAGGTTTAGGGTAAGGTTTAGGGTTAGGGCTAGTGCTAGGGGTAGGGGTAGGGTAGGGTTAGGGCTAGGGCTACGGTTAGGAGTAGGGTTAGGTTAGGGTTACCGTTAGGGTTAGGGTTAAGGCTAGGGCTAGGGTCAGGGTAAGGGTTAACATTGGGGGAAGGGTTAGGGCTAGGGCTAGGGCTAGGGCTAGGGCTAGGGCTAGGGTTAGGGTTAGGGTTAGGTTAGGGCTATGTCTATGGTTAGGTTTAGGTTTAGGGTCAGGGTTAGGGTTAGGCCAAGGGCTAGGGCTAGGGTTAGGGTTAGGGTCAAGGTCAGGTTCAGGATTAGGGTTAGGGTCAGGGTCAGGTTCATGGTCAGGGTCATGGTCAGGGTCCTGGTCTGGGTCAGGGTCAGGATCAGGTTCAGTGTAAGTGTCAGCGTCAGGGTGTGGGGTTCATGTTAGGTTTAGGGTTAGGGCTAGGGCTAAGATTAGGGTTAAGGTTAGGGTTAGATTTAGGGCTAGTGTTAGGGTTACTTTAGGGTTATGGTAGGGTTAGGGCTAGGGCTAGGGTTAGGTTTAGGGTTAGGTTTAGGGCTAGGGTTAGGGTTAGGGTTAGGTTTAGGGTTAGGGTTAGGGCTAGGGTTAGGTTTAGGGTTAGGGTTAGGGCTAGGGTTAGTGTTAGGGTTAGGATTAGGGTTAGTGCCAGGGTTAGGGTTAGGGTTAGTGCTCGAGTTATGGTTAGGTTTAGGGCTAGTGTTAGGTTTCTGGTTAGTGTTAGGGTTATGGCTAGAGTTAGGACTAGGGTTTTGGTTAGGGTTAGGTTTAGGGTTAGCATTAGGGTTAAGGTTAGGATAAGGGTTTGGGTTAGGGTATGGTTTAGGGTTAGGGTTAGGGTTTGGGCACGGGCTAGGGCTATGGTTATGGTTAGGGTTAGGGTGAGGCATAGGGTTAGGGTTAGTGTAAGGGTTAGGGTTAGGACTATGGTTAGGGTTAGGGTTAAGGCAATGTTTAGGTCTAGGGCTATGTTGGGGTTAGGGTTAGGGCTAGTGTTAGTTTTAGGGTTAGGCTAGGGTTAGGGTTAGGGTTAGTGATAGGCCTAGGTCTAGTGCTAGGTAAGGGTTTGGGTTAGGGTTAGGTTTAGGTTTAGGGTTAGGTTTAGGTTTAGGGTTAGGGTTAGGGTTAGGGACAGGGTCAGGGCCCGGGTTAGGGTTAGGGCTAGGGCTTTTGTAGGGTTAGGGTTAGAATTAGGGCGAGGGCTAGGGCTAGGGTTAGGGTTAGGTTTAGGGTTTAGGTTAGGGTTAGGGTCAGGGTCAGGGCCAGGGTTAGCTTTAGGGTTAGGGTTAGGTTTAGCGTCAAGGTCAGGGTCAGGGTCCAGATCAGGGACATTACCAGGGTTAGTGTTAGGATTAGGGTTACGGCTAGTGTTCAGGTTAGGGCCAGGGCTAGGTTTAGGGTTAGGGTTAGGGCTAGGACTATGGTTAGGGCTAGGGTTAGTGTTATGGTTAAGGTTAGGGCTAGGGTTAGGGTTAGTGTTAGGGCAAGGGCTAGGGTTAGGTTTAGGGTTAGTGTCAAGGTCAGGGTCGGGTCATGGTTAGGGTCAGGGTCAGGTTAAGTTCAGCGTCTGGTTCAGGGTCAGGTTCAGAGTCAATGTCAGGGTCAGGTTCAAGATCAGCGTCAGGGTTATGTTTAGGTTTAGGGTTAGGGTTAGGGCTAGGGCTAGGTTAGGGTTATGTCTAAGGCTAGGACTAGTGTGAGGGTTAGGGTTAGCGTTAGGGTTCCGGTTAGGTTAGGATTAGGATTTGTGTTAGGGTTAGCGTTAGGGTAAGGGTACGGGTTAGGGTTAAGGCTAGGGTTAGGGTTAGGGTTAAGTTTACGGCTAGGGTTTGGTATAGGGTTAGTGGAAGGGTTAGGAATAGTGTTAGGGTAGGGTTAGACTTAGTGTTAGGATTAGGGTTAGGGCTAGGGTTAGGGCTAGGTTTAGGGTTAGGGTTAGGGCTAGGGTTAAGGTTAGGGTTAGGGTTAGATTAGAGGTAGGGTTAGGGTTAGGTTTAGGGTTAGGGCTTAGAGTTAGGTTTAGGGTTAAGTTTAGGATTAAGGTTATGGTTAGGGTTAGGGTAAGGGTAAGATTTAAATTATGGTTAGGTTTAGGTTTAGGTTTAGGGCTAGGGTTAGCATTAGTTTTAGTGTTAGGTTTAGGGCTAGGTTTAGGGTTAGGGTTAGGATTAGGGCTCGGGTTTGGTTTAGGGTTGGGTTAGAGCTAGAGATAGGGTTAGGGCTAGGGTTAGGGTTAGGGCTAGGGTGAGGGTTAGGTTTAGTGTTAGTGTTAGTTGTAAGTGTTAGGGCTTAGAGTTAGGGTTAAGGTTAGGGCTAGGGTAGGGATACGGTTAGGGTTATGGATAGCATTAGGTTTAGGTTTAGTGTAGGGCTAGGGTTAGGGTACTGTTAGGGTAGTGTTAGCGTTAAGCGTTAGGGATAGGTTTACGGTTAGGGTTAGGTTAGGTTTAGGGTAAGGGTTAGAGTTAGGGTTAGTGTAAGGTTTAGTGCTAGGGTTAGGGTTAGTTTTAGGGTTAGGGTTAGGGTTAGCTTTAGGGTTAGGGTTAGGTTTAGGTTTAGGGTTAGGCTAGGGTTAGAGTTAGGGCTCTGGTTAAGGTTAGGTTTAGGGTTATGGCTAGATATAAGGTTAGGTTTAGACCTAGGGTTAGTGTTAGGTTTAAGGTTAGCATTAGGGTTAGGGCTACGTCTAGGGTTAGGAATAGGGATAGGGTTAGGGTTATGGCTAGGTTTAGGGTTAGGGTTAGGTTTAGGTTAGGGTTAGTGTTAGGGTTAGAATTAGGGCTAGGGCTAGGGTTAGGGTTAGGTTTAGGGGTGGGTGAGGGATAGGACAAAGGTTAGGACTAGGGTTAGGGTTAGGGTTAGGGATACACTTAGGGCTAGGGTTAGTGCTAGGGTTAGGTTTAGGCTTAGGGTAAATATTAGGGATAGAGTTAGGGGTAGGGTTAGGATTAGGGTTAGGGTTAGGCTTACGATTTGCGTTAGGGTTAGAGTTTAGGTTTAGGGTTAGGGTTAGGGTTAGGGTTTGGCTAGGGCTAGGGCTAGGGTTAAGGTTAGGTTTAGGGTTAGGGTTAGGGCTACAGCGAGCGCTAGGGTTACAGTTAGGGTTACAGTTAGGGCTAGGATTAGGGTTAGGCTTAGAGCTGGGGCTAGTGTTAGTGTTAGGGTTAGGATTAGGTTAGGGCTATGGCTAGGATTAGGATTAGGATTAGGGCTAGGGCTAGGGTTATGATTAGGGTTGGGTTAGGGCAAGGGCTAGGGCAAATGTTAGGGTTAGGTTTATGGTTAATGTTAGGGTTAAGGTTAGGGGTATGTCAGGGTCAGGGTCAGGGTCAGGGTTGGGATTTGAGTAAGGATCATGTCCTGGGTCAGGGTTAGGGTCAGTGTCCAGGTCCCGGTCAGGGTCAGCGTCAGGGTCAGGGTCAGGGTCAGTGTCCTGGTAAGGGTCAGGGTCAGGGTCAAGGTTAGGGTTCAGGTAAGGGTTAGGACTAGGGCTAAGGCTAGAGTTAGGGTTAGGGTTAATGCTAACGCTAGGGTTAGGGTTAGGGTTAAGGCTAAGGATAGTGCTAGGTTTAGTGTTAGAGTTAAGGTTAGGGTTAAGTTAGGATTAGGGTTAGGGATAGGGTTAAGGTTAGGGTAAGGGTAAGAGTTAGGGTTAGGATTAGGTCTAGGGTAGAGATAGGGTTAGGGTTATGGCTAGGGATAGGGTTAGGGATAGGGTTAGGGTTACAGTTAGTGTGGTGTTAGGTTTAGGATTAGTTTTAGGGTTAGGGTTAGGGTTAGAGTTAGGTTAAGGTTAGGGTTAGGGATAGTGTTAGGATTAGGGTTAGGGTTAGGGTTATGGTTTGGATAGGGTTAGGGTTAGGGTTAGGGCTAGGGCTAGGATTAGCTTTAGGGTTAAGGTTAGGTCTAGGTCTAGGGTTAAGTTTGGGGTTAGGGTTAGAGCTAAAGTTAGGCTTATGGTTAGGGTTATTTTCAGGGTCAGGTTCATGGTGAGGGTCAGGGTCAGGGTCCTGGTCCGTTACAGGGTCAATGTCAGGATCAGGGTCAGTGTCAGTGTCAGTGTAAGGGTTAAGGTTAGTGTAAGGGTTAGGGCTAGGGCTAGGTTTAGGGTTAGGGTTAATGCTAGGGCTAGGGTTAGGGTTAGGGTTAAGGCTAAGGCTAGGGATAGTGCTAGGGTTAGGGTTAGAGGTAGGGTTAGGGTTCGGGCTAGGGCTAGGGCTAGGGTTAAGTTTAGGTTTAGGGTTAGGGGGTTAGTGTTAGGGCTAGGGTGAGGGCTAGGGTTACGATTAGGGTTACAGTTAGGGCTAGGATTAGGGTTAGGGTTAGAGCTGGGGCTAGTGTTAGTGTTAGGGTTAGGGTTAGGGTTAGGGCTATGGCTAGGATTAGGATTAGGGTTAGGGCTAGGGTTAGGGTTATGGTTAGGGTTAGGGTTAGGGCAAGGGATAGGGCAAATGTTAGGGTTAGGGTTAGGGTTATGGTTAATGTTAGGGTAAAGGTTAGGGGTATGTCAGGGTCAGGGTCAGGGTCAGGGTTGAGCTAAGAGTCAGGAACATGTCTAGGGTAAGGGTTAGGGTCAGGGTCCAGGTCCCGGTCAGGGTCAGGGTCAGGGTCAGGGTCAGGATTAGGGTTAGGGTTCAGGTAAGGGATAGGACTAGGGCTAGGGCTAGTGTTAGGGTTAGGGTTAATGCTAACGCTAGGGTTAGGGTTAGGGTTAAGGCTAAGGATGCTGCTAGGTTTAGTGTTAGAGTTAAGGTTAGGGTTAAGTTAGGATTAGGGTTAGGGTTAAGGTTAGGGTAAGGGTAAGAGTTAGGGTTAGGATTAGGTCTAGGGTAGAGATAGGTTAGGGTTATGGATAGGGTTAGGAATAGGGTTAGGGTTACAGTTAGGGTGGTGTTAGGTTTAGGATTAGTTTTAGGGTTAGGGTTAGGGTTAGAGTTAGGTTAGGTTTAGGGTTAGGGTTAGGGATAATGTTAGGATTAGGGATAGGGTTAGGGTTATGGTTTGGATAGGGTTAGGTTAGGGTTAGGGCTAGGGCTAGGATTAGCGTTAGGGTTAAGGTTAGGTCTAGGTGTCGGGTTAAGTTTGGGGTTAGAGTTAGAGCTAAAGTTAGGCTTATGGTTAGGGTTAGGGTCAGGGTCAGGTTCATGATGAAGGTCAGGGTCCTGGTCCGTTACAGGGTCAATGTCAGGATCAGGGTCAGTGTCAGTGTCAGTGTAAGGGTTAAGGTTAGTGTAAGGGTTAGGGCTAGGGCTAGGTTTAGGGTTAGGGTTAATGCTAGGGCTAGGGTTAGGGTTAGGGTTAAGGCTAAGGCTAGGGATAGTGCTAGGGTTAGGGTTAGAGGTAGGGTTAGGGTTTGGGCTAGGGCTAGGGCTAGGGTTAAGTTTAGGTTTAGGGTTAGGGTTAGTGTTAGGGCTAGGGCGAGGGCTAGGGTTACGGTTAGGGTTAGAGTTAGGGCTAGGATTAGGGTTAGGGTTAGGGCTAGGACTATGTGTTAGTGTTAGGGTTAGGGTTAGGGTTAGGGCTATGGCTAGGATTAGGATTAGGGTTAGGGCTAGGGTTAAGGTTATGGTTAGGGTTAGGTTTAGGGCAGGGCTAGGGTGAATGTTAGGGTTAGGGTTATGGTTAATGTTAGGGTAAAGGTTAGGGGTATGTCAGGGTCAGGATCAGGGTTGGGCTTAGAGTCAGGATCATGTCCAGGGTCAGGGTTAGGTTCAGTGTCCAGGTCCCGGTCAGGGTCACGGTCAGGGTCAGGGTCAGTGTCCTGGTAAGGGTCAGGGTCAGGGTCAAGGTTAGGGTTAGGGTTAGGGTTCAGGTAAGGTTAGGACTAGGGCTAGGGCTTAGTGTTAGGGTTAATGCTAACGCTAGGGTTAGGGTAAGGTTAAGGCTAGGGATACTGCTAGGTTTAGTGTTAGAGTTAAAGTTAGGGTTATGTTAGGATTAGGATTAGGGTTAGGGTTAAGGTTAGGGTAAGGGTAAGAGTTAGGGTTTGGATTAGGTCTAAGGTAGAGATAGGGTTAGGGTTATGGATAGGGTTAGGGTTAGGGCTAGGGTTAGGGTTACAGTTAGGGTGGTGTTAGGTTTTAAGATTGGTTTTAGGGTTAGGGTTAGAGATAGGTTAGGTTTAGGGTTAGGGCTAGGGATAGTGTTAGGATTAGGGTTAGAGTTAGGGTTATGGTTTGGTTAGGGTTAGGGTTAGGGCTAGGGCTAGGATTAGCGTTAGGGTTAGGGTTAGGGCTAGGTCTAGAGTTATGTTTAGGGTTAGGGTTAGAGCTAAAGTTAAGCTTATGGTTAGGGTTAGGGTCAGGGTCAGGTTCAGGGTTCCTGGTCCGTTACAGGGTCAGTTGTCAGGATCAGGGTCAGTGTCAGTGTCAGCGTAAGAGTTAGGGCTAGGGTAAGGGTTAGGGCTAGGGCTAGGGTTAGGGTTAGGGTTAATGCTAGGGCCAGTGTTAGGGTTAGGTTTAAGGCTAAGGCTAGGCCTAGTGCTAGGGTTAAGGTTAGAGTTAGGGTTAGGTTAGGATTAGGGTTAGGGCTAGGGTTAGGGTAAGGGCAAGAGTTAGGGTTAAGTTTAGGTTTAGAGTTAGGGCTAGGATTAGGGTTAGGTTTAGGATTTGGCTAGGGTTAGGGTTAGGGTTTGGGTTAGGGTTAGGTTTTAAGGCTAGGGTTAGGGTTAGGGCTAGGGTTAGAGTTAGGATTAGGGTTAGGGCTAGGGTAGGGTTTAGGTTTAGGGTTGGGTTAGGGTTAGGTTTAGGGTTAGGCTAGGGTTAGGGTTTAGGTTAGGGTAAGTGTTAGGGTTAGGGTTAGGGCTAGGGTTAGGGTTAGGGTTAGGGTAAGGGTTATGGTTAGGGTTAGGGTTAAGGTTAGGTTTAGGGTTAGGGTTAGGGCTAGGATTAGGGTTAGGGTTAGGGTTAGGGGTAGGGTTAGGGGTAGGGTTAGGGTTAGGCTTATGGTTAGGGTAAGGGTTAGGTTTAGGGTTAGGAGCTATGTATATGTTTAGGAATTAGGTTGGTTAGGGCTAAGGCTACGGTTAGGGTCAGGGTTAGGTTAGGGTTAGGGTTACGGTTAGTTAGGGTAGTGCTAGGGCTAGACTTTGGGTAAGTGGTTCGGGCTAGGGCTAGGGTTATGTTAGTTTAGGGTTTAGGGCTAGGGTTAGGTTTAGGATTAGGGTTAGGGCAAGGATAAGGGTTAGGTTTATTAAATTAGGGTTAGGTTTAGTTTAGGATAGGGTTAGGGTTAGGGCTACGGCTAGTGGTAGGGTTAGGGTTACGGTTGGGCTATGGCTAGGGCTATGGTTAGGGGTAGGGGTAGGATTAGGGTTATGGTTAGGGTTACGGTTATGGTTAGGGGTAGGGCTAGGTTTGGGTAAGGTTTAGGGTTAGGGTAAGGGTTAGAGTTAGGTTTAAGGTTAGGGTTAAGGTTAGTGCAAGGCCTAGTGCTAGGGTTAGGGTTTAGAGTTAGGGTTAGGGCTAGGGCTAGGGCTAGGGTTAGGGTTAGGGTTAGGGCTAGGGTTAGGGTTAGGGTTAGTGTTAGGTCAAGGGCTAGGGCTAAATTTAGGTTTAGGGTTAGGGTTAGGGTCAGGGTTAAGGTCAAGGTTAGGGTTAGGATCAGGGTCAGGTTCAGTGTCTGGGTCAGGGTCAGGGTCCTGGTCTGGGTCAGGGTCAGGGTCAGGATCAGGGTCAGCGTCAGCGTCAGGGTAAATCTTAGGGTTAGGTTTACGGTTAGGGTTAGGGCTAGTGCTAGGTTTAGGGTTAGTGTTAATGCTAGGGCTAGGGATAGTGTTAGGATTAAGGCTATGTCTAGAGCTAGTTCTAGGGTTAGGATTAGGTTTAGTGTAAGGGATAGGGTTAGGTTTAGGGTTAGAGTTAGGTCTAGTGTTAGGTTTAGGGTTAGGGCTAGGTTTAGGATTAGGGTTAGGGTTAGGGTTTGGGATAGGGTCAGGGTTAGGGTTAGGGATAGGGTTAAGCTAGGGTTAGCGTTAGGGTTAGGTCTAGGGCTAGGGTTAGGTTAGGGTTGGTTTTAGTGTGACTCACGCTACCGTCTCACCAGCAAGAACGACGCTGCGCACATAGGATCCTTCTGCAGTAAAGCTTTAATGCATCTTAAGAGGGAGAGCATAAGCTTATGACAAGTAAAATGGAGACCCCAAACAGCAGAAACCCATCCCTTATATAGGAAACTGTTCTCCGCTTAGGATGTGTCAGTCCCTGATTGGCTGTTACTCATCAGGCGATATGACGCCATGGGAGTGGCAGAGCACAACAAGTGGAAAGTTCCTTCGCACATGCGCAGATTACTTGTTTACCAGTTTGGGACACAGGATGTCAGCGCCATCTTGTAATGGCGAATGTGAGTGCGGCCTCTCACATCTCCCCCTTCTCTTTTAATTAAAGGCCTAACTAAAAGAATAGGTGAAAACTGGCGCCACATCGGGTTCGCAGCTCGCTGCAGTTTGTTGTATGGGCAATGAGCTTAGGAAAAGAAAATGGTCCGATCAAGGCTGGAGCATGACTCTGGACCAACTGATCGAGGACCATTTTAGAGGTACCACTCAGTGCCGTCCCGCGTGCAATGGGCAATTATCCCCGTGGGGTGCAACGGCCACTGGGTGCACGTAGATATAGGGTGCCTTTCGACGTGCAATGACAACTAGGCCCAGTCGAGTGCAAAGGCCACGCAGAGAGAAGAAAGAGAGAGAGAAAACTCATTGCCCTTATTTAGGACTTAAAGGCTGCCCGCCAAGCCGCCGTCTCCCCCTATTCCTTTATTTAGGAAGCAATAAGACACCCATTAAAGAGAGTGGAGACAGGTAAATAGCTCATATTGCCGCAGAGCCATTTTACTGCAATGCCTCACTATGCAACTCAACAGGGCTGCTGAAACTTACTCACTCCACCTCGTGCAATGAGCTGAGACTCTGAGGGTGCAGGAGCTGAGCAGCCAGCGACTTATTGCTTAAGCATGGATAGCCATATATCAGGGGAGGTCCCACTTTCTACTGCTGCAAGTGCTTGGGCAATAACCACCTTGTCTCTTTTTGTTTGAGCCCTGAGTTTACAGACCAACCATAAGGTCAACACTAACCCACAGCAGATCGCAGCTCCAAATAATCCAACCCCAACCCATTCCTTAAAGAAGGAGAAAGCCGAAGATATCCATGACGAAAGTCCCTCTGTAAGCGACAGATCCAGGCAGTGTGGAATTAACTTGAATGATGGCAGTTCTTAATTCTTTTAATGTTTGCTCGAATTCTGTTGTCCAATTCGGCATCAGGAGTGGGAATGTTGACATGATCCCCCAGCGTTGTTCCCCCTTTGTTATTCTCACTTGGGTCATCACCTAGGCTGAGTATCAGCATCTTCTGGAACTGTCTGGATTTTTCTGGTAAGTCTTTCTGGTACCCAAAACGTATTGTCTTCATCCTGTGGAAAAACGCACACAGCTCCCCTGGATATTATAAGAATAGGATCCGGTCCTTTCCATTTGTTACTCAGGACATCCTTCCATTTGACCGTTTCTTTTGGCCTGCTGGGCTCTAAATAGTGTCTTTCTGCTGCAGTATGGCCTTTATCATCTAGATTTTAAAAATTTAGGGTAAAGAGTGCCATGGATTTGCCTACTCAGAATCTGTACTACTGTGCAGATAAGCAAAATTAGTGCGTTCTAAAGCAAGTCTGTTTAGGCGAAAAACTCATTTCTGACAAAGATCCTCAAATGCATCTCAGGAGTGTGCAACTAGTTCCCTGAGTTAGAAAACGCCAAAATGTGTCGTTTCTGCTAGCAGTGCACTTCTACACATGTGTTTGCTGAAGGGTGAAATGGCAGTGTAACGCATGTTTCTTCCAGCAAATACACTGTTTCTTAGGAAACGGGAACACACTGAGGAAATGCTGGTGGGAGCTACTGTGACTAAAACTGAGCTTCCCTACACACAGGGAAGCAAGAGAAATGCTGATTTCATCAAACAGATTTACCTACTCAGAATCTGTACTACTGCACTGATAAGCAAATTTAGCGCATTCCAAAGCAAGTCTGTTTAGGCAAAAAACTCATTTCTGACAAAGTTGTCCAAATGCATCTCAGAAGTGTGCAACTAGTTCCCTGAGTTAGAAAACGTCGAAAATGTGTCATCTCTGCTAGCAGTGCACTTCTACACATGTGTTTGCTGAAGGGCGAAATGGCAGTGTAACGCATGTTTCTTCCAGCAAATACACTGTTTCTTAGGAAATGTGAACACACTGAGGAGACACTTGTGGGAGCTACTGTGAGTAAAACTGAGCTTCGCTACACACGGGGAAGGAAAGCAATGCTGATTTCATCAGAGTTACCTACTCAGAATCTGTACTACTGTGCAGATAAGCAAAATTAGTGCGTGCTAAAGCACTCTGTTTAGGCGAAAAACTCATTTCTGACAAAGATCCTCAAATTCATCTAAGAAGTGTGCAACTAGTTCCCTGAGTTAGAAAACGTCGAAAATGTGTCATCTCTGCTAGCAGTGCACTTCTACACATGTGTTTGCTGAAGGGCGAAATGGCAGTGTAACGCATGTTTCTTCCAGCAAATACACTGTTTCTTAGGAAATGTGAACACACTGAGGAGACACTTGTGGGAGCTACTGTGAGTAAAACTGAGCTTCGCTACACACCGGGAAGCAAGAGAAAGGCTGATTTCATCAGAGTTACCTACTCAGAATCTGTACTACTGTGCAGATAAGCAAAATTAGTGCGTTCTAAAGCAAGTCTGTTTAGGCGAAAAACTCATTTCTGACAAAGATCCTCAAATGCATCTCAGGAGTGTGCAACTAGTTCCCTGAGTTAGAAAACGTCGAAAATGTGTCGTCTCTGCTAGCAGTGCACTTCTACACATGTGTTTGCTGAAGGGTGAAATGGCAGTGTAACGCATGTTTCTTCCAGCAAATACACTGTTTCTTAGGAAACGGGAACACACTGAGGAAACACTTGTCGGAGATACTGTGACTAAAACTGAGCTTCGCTACACACAGGGAAGCAAGAGAAATGCTGATTTCATCAAACAGATTTACCTACTCAGAATCTGTACTGATAAGCAAATTAGTGCGTTCTAAAGCAAGTCTGTTTAGGCAAAAACTCATTTCTGACAAAGTTGCTCAAATGCATCTAGAAGTGTGCAACTAGTTCCCTGAGTTAGAAAACGTCGAAAATGTGTCATTTCTGCTAGCAGTGCTCTTCTACACATGTGTTTGCTGAAGGGCGAAACGGCAGTGTAACGCATGTTTCTTCCAGCAAATACACTGTTTCTTAGGAAATGTGAACACACTGAGGAGACACTTGTGGGAGATACTGTGAGTAAAACTGAGCTTTGCTACACACGGGGAAGGAAGAGCAATGCTGATTTCATCAGAGTTACCTACTCAGAATCTGTACTACTGTGCAGATAAGCAAAATGAGTGCGTTCTAAAGCAAGTCTTTTTAGGCGAAAAACTCATTTCTTACAAAGATCCTCAAATTCATCTAAGAAGTGTGCAACTAGTTCCCTGAGTTAGAAAACGTCGAAAATGTGTCGCGTCTGATAGCAGTGTACTTCTACACATTTGTTTGCTGAAGGGCGAAACGGCAGTGTAATGCATGTTTCTTCCAGCAAATACCCTGTTTCTGAGGAAATGTGAACACTCTAAGAAAAGGCCTGTGGGAGCTACTGTGACTAAAACCGAGCTTTGCTACACACAGGGAAGCAAGAGAAATGCTGATTTCATCAAACAGATTTACCTACTCAGAATCTGTACTACTGTGCAGGTAAGCAAAATTAGTGCGTTCTAAAGCAAGTCTGTTTAGGCGAAAAACTCATTTCTGACAAAGATCCTCAAATGCATCTCAGGAGTGTGCAACTAGTTCCCTGAGTTAGAAAAACGTCGAAAATGTGTCGTTTGTGCTAGCAGTGCACTTCTACACATTTGTTTGCTGAAGGGCGAAATGGCAGTGTAACGCATGTTTTTTCCAGCAAATACACTGTTTCTTAGGAAATGGGAACACACTGAGGAAACACTTGTGGGAGCTACTGTGACTATAACTGAGCTTCCCTACACACAGGGAGGCAAGAGAAATGCTGATTTCATCAAACAGATTTAACTACTCAGAATCTGTACTACTGCACTGATAAGCAAATTAGTGCATTCTAAAGCAAGTCTGTTTAGGCAAAAACTCATTTCTGACAAAGTTGTCCAAATGCATCTCAGAAGTGTGCAACTAGTTCCCTGAGTTAGAAAACGTCGAAAATGTGTCATCTCTGCTAGCAGTGCACTTGTACACATGTGTTGCTGAAGGGCGAAATGGCAGTGTAACGCATGTTTCTTCCAGCAAATACAATGTTTCTTAGGAAATGTGAACACACTGAGGAGACACTTGTGGGAGATACTGTGAGTAAAACTGAGCTTCGCTACACACGGGGAAGGAAGAGCAATGCTGATTTCATCAGAGTTATCTACTCAGAATCTGTACTACTGCAGATAGCAAAATGAGTGCGTTCTAAAGCAAGTCTTTTAGGCGAAAAACTCATTCTTGACAAAGATCCTCAAATTCATCTAAGAAGTGTGCAACTAGTTCCCTGAGTTAGAAAACGTCGAAAATGTGTCGCGTCTGATAGCAGTGTACTTCTACACATTTGTTTGCTGAAGGGCGAAACGGCAGTGTAATGCATGTTTCTTCCAGCAAATATACTCCTGAGGAAATGTGAACACTCTAAGAAAAGGCCTGTGGGAGCTACTGTGACTAAAACCGAGCTTTGCTACACACAGGGAAACAAGAGAAATGCTGATTTCATCAAACAGATTTACCTACTCAGAATCTGTACTACTGTGCAGATAAGCAAAATTAGTGCGTTCTAAAGCAAGTCTGTTTAGGCGAAAAACTCATTTCTGAAAAAGATCCTCAAATGCATCTCAGGAGTGGGCAACTAGTTCCCTGAGTTAGAAAACGTCGAAAATGTGTCGTTTCTGCTAGCAGTGCTCTTCTACACATGTGTTTGCTGAAGGGCGAAACGGCAGTGTAACGCATGTTTCTTCCAGCAAATACCCTGTTTCTGAGGAAATGTGAACACTCTGAGAAAAGGCCTGTGGGAGCTACTGTGACTAAAACTGAGCCTTCCATACACACAGGGAACCAATAGAAATGCTGATTTCATTAAAAAGAGTTATGTACTCAGAATCTGTACTACTGGCACTGATAAGCAAATTAGCTGCGTTCAAAGCAAGTCTGTTTAGGCGAAAAACTCGTTTCTGACAAAGTTCCCCCAATGCATCTCAGAAGTGTGCAACTAGTTCCCTGAGTTAGAAAACTGCCAAAAATGTGTCAGTCTCTGCTAGCAGTGCACTTCTACACATGTGTTTGCTGAAGGGCTGAAATGGCAGTGTAACGCATGTTTCTTCCAGAAATACACTGTTTCTGAGGAAAATGTGAACACACTGAGGAGACACTTGTGGGAGCTACTGTGAGTAAAACTGAGCTTCGCTACACACCGGGAAGGAAGAGAAATGCTGATTTCATCAGAGTTACCTACTCAGAATCTGTACTACTGTGCAGATAAGCAAAATTAGTGCGTTCTAAAGCAAGTCTGTTTAGGCGAAAAACTCATTTCTGACAAAGATCCTCAAATTCATCTAAGAAGTGTGCAACTAGTTCCCTGAGTTAGAAAACGTCGAAAATGTGTCGCGTCTGATAGCAGTGTACTTCTACACATTTGTTTGCTGAAGGGCGAAACGCAGTTGTACTGCATGTTTCTCCAGCAAATACCCTTGTTCTGAAGAAGAAATGTGAACACTCTGAGAAAAGGCCTGTGGGAGCTACTGTGACTAAAACCGAGCTTTGCTACACCACAGGGAAACAGAGAAATGCTGATTTCATCAAACAGGATTACCCTACTCAGAATCTGTACTACTGTGCAGGCTAAGCAAAATTAGTGCGTTCTAAAGCAAGTCTATTTAGGCGAAAAACTCATTTCTGACAAAGATCCTCAAATATGCATCTCAGGAGTGTGCAACTAGTTCCCTGAGTAGAAACGCCGAAAATGTGTCGTTTCTGCAAGCAGTGCACTTCTACACATGTGTTTGCTGAAGGGCGAAACGGCAGTGTAACGCATGTTTCTTCCAGCAAATACCCTGTTTCTAAGGAAATGGGAACACACTGAGGAAACACTTGTGGGAGCTACTGTGACTATAACTGAGCTTCCTACACACAGGGAGGCAAGAGAAATGCTGATTTCATCAAACAGATTTAACTACTCAGAATCTGTACTACTGCACTGATAAGCAAATTTAGCGCGTTCCAAAGCAAGTCTGTTTAGGAAAAACTCATTTCTGACAAAGTTGCCCAAATGCATCTCAGAAGTGTGCAACTAGTTCCCTGAGTTAGAAAACGTCGAAAATGTGTCATTTCTGCTAGCAGTGCACTTGTACACATGTGTTTGCTGAAGGGCGAAACGGCAGTGTAACGCATGTTTCTTCCAGCAAATACACTGTTTCTAAGGAAATGTGAATACACTGAGGAAACGCTTGTGGGAGCTACTGTGACTAAAACTGAGCTTCGCTACACACGGGGAAGGAAGAGCAATGCTGATTTCATCAGAGTTACCTACTCAGAATTTGTACTACTCTGCAGATAAGCAAAATGAGTGCGTTCTAAAGCAAGTCTTTTTAGGCGAAAAACTCATTTCTTACAAAGATCCTCAGATTCATCTAAGAAGTGTGCAACTAGTTCCCTGAGTTAAAAGTCGAAAATGTGGTCTGATAGCAGTGTACTTCTACACATTTGTTTGCTGAAGGGCGAAACGGCAGTGTAATGCATGTTTCTTCCAGCAAATATACTCCTGAGGAAATGTGAACACTCTAAGAAAAGGCCTGTGGGAGCTACTGTGACTAAAACCGAGCTTTGCTACACACAGGGAAACAAGAGAAATGCTGATTTCATCAAACAGAGTTACCTACTCAGAATCTGTACTACTGCGCAGATAAGCAAAATTAGTGCGTTCTAAAGCAAGTCTGTTTAGGCGAAAAACTCATTTCTGAAAAGATCCTCAAATGCATCTCAGGAGTGGGCAACTAGTTCCCTGAGTTAGAAAACGCCGAAAATGTGTCGTTTCTGCTAGCAGTGCACTTGTACACATGTGTTTGCTGAAGGGCGAAACGGCAGTGTAACGCATGTTTCTTCCAGCAAATACGCTGTTTCTAAGGAAATGGGAACACACTGAGGAACACTTGTGGGAGCTACTGTGACTATAACTGAGCTTCCATACACACAGGAGGCAAGAGAAATGCTGATTTCATCAAACAGATTTAACTACTCAGAATCTGTACTACTGCAATGATAAGCAAATTTAGCGCGTTCCAAAGCAAGTTTAGGCAAAAAACTCATTTCTGACAAAGTTGTCCAAATGCATCTCAGAAGTGTGCAACTAGTTCCCTGAGTTAGAAAACGTCGAAAATGTGTCATCTCTGCTAGCAGTGCACTTCTACACATGTGTTTGCTGAAGGGCGAAATGGCAGTGTAACGCATGTTTCTTCCAGCAAATACAATGTTTCTTAGGAAATGTGAACACACTGAGGAGACACTTGTGGGAGATACTGTGAGTAAAACTGAGCTTCGCTACACACGGGGAAGGAAGAGCAATGCTGATTTCATCAGAGTTATCTACTCAGAATCTGTACTACTGTGCAGATAAGCAAAATGAGTGCGGGGGGCCGGGCCTCGGGGGGGGGGCCCGGGCCGCGCAGAAAACAGGGGAGGGGCCGGGAAGAAACCGGCGGGACAACGGCCAGGAGCGCCGGCAGCAAGCACGGTGTAGAAGGGCAACGGCGGCAGAAACACACAGGGGGCGGCGGGGGCGACGCAGGGAACGAGGGGCACACGAGCCGGAGAGGCAGGGAGGAGCGGGGGGCAGAAAGGGAGGGGGGGGCGCGAAAGAGACGGGCGGGAAACCACGAGGGGGCGGACCGCACAAGAGTACAGAGGGCGGAGGAGGGAAGCGGGGGGGAGGAAAGCAGCAGGGCGCGGGTGCCCGGGGGGGAGCAGCGCGGGGGGGGAGGCCACAGGAGCGGCCCGACAAGCCGGGGCGCAGAAGAGTGGGGCACATGGCTGGCATCAGAACGGGATGGGCTGGAAGAACAGGCATTACCACGGCCGTGTCGCCGTCAGGCAACAAACGTGTAGAGTACACTGCTAGCAGACGCCGACACATTTTCGACGTTTTCTAACGCAGGGAAAGGTGCCAGCTTCTGAGAGGAAGTTGAGGATCTTGTAAGAAAGGAGTTTTTCCCGCCTAAAAAGACTTGCGTGAGAACGCACGCATTG
>NW_026131697.1:0-43867 GCF_903995435.1 Acomys russatus
CTAATATAATGTAGTAGTAGTCATAGTAGTAATGTAATTATTATTAGTCTCTTATTATAAACCAAACTTACTTCTAGTTTGTTCATCTTTTTCAAATGCTGCCTCACTATTATATAGACAATGGATATTTGATGCTATAATGAAATTTCTGAATAGTTTTCTACTTGGAAAAAAGGGAGATTATAATACATATATATGAATATGATTAGAATATTCATTAGAATAATATGAATATTATTAGAATATATTTGATGTTCTCACATTTCATTATTTACTTGAAAGTTCTAATTAGGAAAAGGGAATACATTAGAGAAATGATACACTATGATTGAGATATAGACTATATATATAATTGTCGAACATTTGAAAAACAAATATAGTATGTATATTTTATATTAAAAATAATTATAATATCATCCCATCACCATAGATATTCTTACTGCAGTATCAAACACTTGGAGATTTATTTCGCATATGAATAAGAGTTTCAGCTAATATCTTTCTTTAAATCTGAGTCATAAAACAAATTCATGTGATTTTTTATGTCTATGTTGGTATATGTTATGCTATATTTTGCAGCTATACTGTCAACACAAAACTACTCTCATCTATTTAAACCAAAATTTCACTGATTAGTTATCTAATATGAAATGATCATTCCAGAATAATGACATACGAGGAACATTAGGTACACTATGCAGCTTGTATTTATGTTAGATACCTGTGTGTGTGCAAGTGTTATATTTGTGTATAATTATATAAACGTAGTTAATGAGAAGGGTTATGAATGTAGACAGGAATAAGTGAGAATTTAGAGGAGGACATGGATAGGAGAAATCATGTAATTATGTTATAAACACAATAAATAAAACATTAACTTGAAAAAATTGAAGCACCACCTTTAAATCTTTTCAGCTATGTTTCATGTAAACAGATTTTATTGAGCCATGTAATATTTTTCTCCTATGTAAAAGGTTAAATATTGCCCATTGTATCTGCTCCTGACATGAAAAATTAGCAGCTCACCCTAAATCCTATGGTAAACAACATAAAAGAGTGTAATTTTGCCTCGCATTATATACAACAATCTCTCTCCCTCTTTTGCCATTTTGTATTTATTGATAGATTGCAGTGTTTTAAAACAGAAGGTTAGAGTTATGTTTAACCCAGTGCTATTATTTGGTGTCTCCATTCAGGTATACTTCATACTCTTATGGATAATAATTAAGTTAGAGCTGTAAAAACTTACTTAAATGAACTTTATCTCAGATTCGTTATGTCATATAAGTAAGCATGGTCTAACATTCATGTAAATATATAAATTAAACCTGCCTAAGAGGGAGACTTTGAGAAAGGGAAATCTTCTCCAGGTTTAACAGAAATGCCAAAAATAAGACCTCACTTAACCATTTTTGTTTTGGTTTCAGTGTCTGAAGTGAAAAGTAATTAAAGATTTGTCATAGGTTTTAAGATTCTCCAACTTCAATTTTCCAATTTGCTTAAGTTTCATGTAAATATTACTTATTTTAGTGTACACATTGATTCAAGATCCTTGAGAATTGGATGATTAGAAATGGAGGTATGTAGAAACATGAGTAATTAGCTCAAGATGAAACATGGTGTTTTTGACTCAGGGATACTGAGTTATCTTTCAGTATACATGGAGTCCTTCAGGCAGCCTAAAATCTGCATTAAAGGATAGGCTTAAATATATTGCTTTCCAAGTAATTGTTTTCAGAGGAAGATAGAAGATTATTGTAGGTAATCTTCAGTACCCTACATCTTAAAACAATCTAATTAAAATGTAATTAGAAAGCCAGGTGTAGTAGCACTTGCCTGTTATCCCTGAACTCAGGAGGCAGAGGCAGAGGGATCTCTGTGCGTTTAAGGCCAGGCTGATCTACAAAGTGAGTCCAGGACAGCCAAGGCTAAAAAGAAAAACCCTATCTCAAAAAAAAAAAAAAAAAAAAAAAAAAAAAAAAAAAAAGCAAGCAAGAAAGAAAAAAAGAAAGAAAGAAAGAAGTAAATAAAAAAGCCTTTAAAAGACTGCACTGGGGAAAACTCCTTTTTTCTTTTTTCAAGTTGAAGCTTTAATCTGAGAAATAAGAAACCTTAAGTTCCTTGATAAACTCACTGGTTTATTAATATACATGTAAGTTCAGTAGTCTGACTATTCCCAGAAATGTGCACTCTGTTCCAAAGCTTCTACTTCTACTACAATTTCTGACTTGCAACATTGATGATAGGAAGCTGCATTGTTCATAGAACAGATGGAGACATTATTCATTAAAGACAGACATTGCTTTAACTGTCACATTATGATAATCATTTTTGGCTTCCTGATTTTTTTTGTCCTTCATAAGGTAATAAGCCAGCACTGTCAAAAGTTAAGACTGTTGATGAACCTAAATATTATTCCTTGCAATATCATTATGTGTTTATAACATAAAAAGTCCAAACTATTCTCAAACCTTCTCTTTCACTTATAAGTGTAGGATTCTTTGAATTCACAGGACAGCAAATACATACTGGACACCACAAAATCACTCAAGATATGTGCTGAATAGACAAGGATATTGTACAGTAGAATTCATAAGTTTTCTTTTATTGTGGAAATCAAATAGGCTTTGTGATATCACTGCATCCTTCAAACCAGAAAATGGAATATCACCAGTATTTTTTCTCAATAAAGTGTTTGTTTTATTTATTTTTAAATTTTATTTCTTCTTCCCTTATTACTTTATGGCTAAAAATGCTGTATGCTGTAGATCTCACCATATTGCCATCAACTCTAATGATTTTTAGCAAGTATTCTGGGTTTTTATTTTACATTAGGAACCTTTGTACTATATAAAGTAGCAGCAAAAAGAAAAGAAGAAAAAGAAAAAGATAAAACCAAAAAACGTGCTTAACTTATGTGAATCAACAACATTGTTACTGTTTCTTAATAAATCCGGTGTTTTAAATGCCATGGTAAGCATTTTAATAAAATACACTTTATATTCTATGGTAATTTGTTATTTCATGGAGCTTTCTCTAGAAAAACACTGAGGATTGAACATCATTCTTCTCCCTTTTAGAATTAGCTGAATAGGTTATATTGGGAACAGGTGAGTGAAATTATTTAAAACATTATGTGGCATTAGGGTAATAGATAATTGTTTGGATGCTGACATCTTTGTTAGATATTAAATGCCAGAGGTACTGTAGAGTCTAAATATAAATAAGAGAGCTGACTTCAGCTAACGGCTCACTTTTGCCCATGGCTCTCTGACAAGTTTTATTGGTAATTGAAAAAATGGGCAAAGCAATTTTATGACTGTGCTTGGAGAAAAGTGCCCAGCCCATAACATGATATCAGCCAGCAAAGCACTTTTTCTATGATTACTGCAAACTCCAAAGAATTGGAAAGTATCACAGTCTATAGAAAGCAAGATATATGTAACACGTACATTATGAAATATTTAAAAAGGTTAAAATAAATCAAAGCTTTTTTGCAGAGTTAATACTTAGAGTTTTAACACACTTTTTTATTGTAAGGAAGGAGAAAATATAAGAGAGGGAAATAAAGATTGAATGGATCAAGGGTGTTTTTCTAAAAAAATTTTAAGAAAATTTAGGTTTTAATTTTTTAATGCATAGTAAGAATTATCTGATCACAGAAGTCACTGTGGTGAAATAAATAGAATACTTTTTCCTGGGGAAGTAACCCTATGCTAGAGTGCTTGCTTTGGAAGCATGAGAAACTGGTTTTCATTAACAGTGCTATAAAGATAACCAAATTAAGAAGTATAATAGAATTTTTGACACAATATTACAGAAACATGTCTTACTCACAAACATTTCATTATTTCCATTGTTTTAATATTGTCTTAAGGATTACTTAAAGGTAGTGATTATTTTTATTTCTTTTAAAAATTTATTATATTTCTTTTTATATACACATTTATATTATTACACATAAATAAAATAAAATCATAGTACATGAAGGGTCACAAATGAATCAGGAACTATAAAAATGTTAAATTTATAGTAATTTGGTTCTTTGTATTAGGCAAACTTGAAAAAATTATCTTTCCTGTCTTGGTGAGTCTAAAATTCATAAGGAGGCTCTTTATGGCATTGAACTATTTTTTTCCTTTCTTTACAAGAAGAAATTGTTTTACAAAATTATAAACAGTGGAGTATGTTACATATCTTCTTATGTTAATTTAATGCACGATTATATCGATCCCCTAACGACTGATGGCACACTGAAAATAATCAATTTTCTCCTTCACATTTCTATCTTTGAGTTCTCCAAAAGCTAGTGCAGTATTTTTCTATAGATACTGTCTGTTATCTTTTTGACCGTGACCCTTCTTTCTGTACTTCTTTATCTTAGGAAACTAGATATATGAAGATCAACTCTTAGCAAGTCATGAGACACAAAGTATGCTTTTTCCCACCTTAATCATGTTCTTGCTCTTAAATGTAATACATCTATTTAAAATATCATGAAATACAAAACAGATTGAAGTGTTGAATTTTATTTTTTCAATATTTTGTTATATGTATATTCATAGATTTTTATGTACTAAAATATATATATATATATATAACTTTTCTTATGTGCCCAAGCAGATTATTTACTAAGAAATCACAACCTGGAAACATTTACAGAATAGCATTAAAGAGGTTTTATATCATATGGACATGAGATTGTTTTAAGGTTCTGTAAGTTTGTAATTATTTTACAGCATATAACCTGTAACTTGAACTGCATCTTTTTTTGATTTTGAGAAGTTATATCTGACTATTAGCTTATGGTGCATATACGTTTGTGAGGATTACCACTGCCATTGGTTGGAAAATAAAACTCAATTTTTAAAAAATATTTCACCCCAATAACTTTTTAATTTTTTTTTAAATTTTAGTTTGTTCGCTTTACATTTCAATTGTAACACCTTCCCTCCTTGCCTCCTGATTCCACTCTCCCTCTTTAATATACTCTTCCTTCCTCTCCAAATTCTCAAAAGGGGAATCTTCCTCCCATAATTTCTGATGCAACCTATCAAGGCTTATCTTTTCTACCTGTATCCTCTTCCTCTGTGGCCTGGCAAGGCTACCCTGCAAGGGGGAAGTGATCAACATGGGGGAAATGGAGAGTCCATGTCAGAAGTAGTCTCTACTCTTCATATTATGGGACCCAGAAAGAAGCTATGCTGCCTATCTACTACATCTGAGCAGACAGCCTATGTCCATATCATACATGGTCCTTTTTCAGTACATCAGTCTCTGTATTATAAGCGGTTATCATATATTATGTGACTAATATCTGTGTAAACGTGAGTATATACAATATGTTTCTTTGTGGGTCTGTGTTACCTCACTCAGGATGATTTTTTCTAGTTCCATACATTGCCTGCAAATTCAGGATTTCCTTGTTTTAATAGCTGAGTAGTATTCCACAGTGTAAATGTACCACAGGTTCTTTATCCATTCTTCAGTTAAGGAACATCTAGGTTGTTTCTATATTATGGCTATTGGAAACATTGCTATGAACATATTTGAGCAAGTGCCCTTGTTGTATGGTGAAATATCTTTCTGCTATATGTTAAAGAATGTATGTCTGGGTCTTGAGAATAACCCCCAGTTTACTGAGAAAGCGACAGATTGGTTTTCAAAGTGATTGTACATGTTTGCACTCTAACCATCAATGGAGGAGTATTCCTCTTTCCCTACATCTGGTGCTGGCATAGAAACAGATATGCAGATCATTAGAATTGAACTGAAGACTCAGAAATAAGCCAACATACCTATGGATACTTGATCCTTGACAATGAAGTGAAATACATAAAATGGAAAAAAGATAACATCTTTAGCAATGGTGCTGATCTAACTAGATGTCCACTTGTAGACAAATGCAAATAGACCCTTTTTTTTTTCAGCCTGAACAAAACTAAAGTCCAAGTGGATTAAAGATCTCAAAATAAAACTGCACAAACTATATCTGTAAAAAGAAAAAGCGGGAAAGAGCCTTGAGCTCATTGGCTCATGGGACAACTTCCTGAACAGAATTCCAATAGCTCAGGCTCTAAGATCAACAATTAATAAAGGGGACCTCATGAAACTGAAAAGTTTCTATAAAGTAAAGTATGCTGTGAACAGAAAAAAACAACATCCTACAGACTGCGAAAAGATCCTCACTAACCATACATCTGACTTAAGATTAATATCAAAAATATTTAAAGAGCTCAAGAAATTAAACACCACTAAACCAAATAATCCAATTTTAAAATGGGGTACAGAACTAAACAGAAAACTTTCAACAGAATAGTGAATGGTTGTTAAACACATAAAGAAATATTAAAAATCCCTAGACATCAGTGAAATGCAAATGAAAACAAGTCTGATATCCCATCTTACACTTGTCAGAATGGTAAGATCCAAAACTGAAGTGACACCACATGCTTCCAAGGATGTAGGAGAAAAATTCAATCTTGCACTGTATTTCTTTAAATTAAGAGTGTCAAATTAAACATTAATTTAGCGGTCTGAACCCTATGACATCTTTTCCCATCTATATAAAATAAGAAAGACACAATTATGCTTCCTCTTGTTTTCCAAAGGTATGACTGAAAACTGTAAATCATTTGAGTTTATGATATACATATAGGAAATGGGACCAGTTAAAGAAGACAATGCTCTTGACTTTAAATAAAATATTTCTACTTAAAATATTACCAACCTGAATTGTAGACATTTAATTTTCAAATATTTCATTGTTTTATGTATATGTGATATAAAACTATCAAATAATTAGTATGAGTATAATAATTTTGCAAAGAAGAGTCAATATCACCAGGCCCAGCCTTACATAAAGAGCTAACAGCAACAAATGGTTATTGGGAGAAGAAGAATCATTGTTCTCAAAAGATGAGCTCTACTGAAATTTTAAGCATGCATAAACACAAATACATATGTAAACATTTAACATAAACAGCAGGTTATCAGATTTCAATATGTATATATTGTATAAGTACTTATAGTATATAGAAAAATAATATACATAATATATATCATATTAATTATTTTCTCTAATTTATTTGCAAAGATTCTTTTTCATAAGCAGTATGTAGGTATATATTTTTGCTAGAGAATAGAAATTCAGGTAATGCTTTATATATTTAAAAGTCATATTTCAAATTGATTGCAAGTATTTTGGAGATTATCAGGTTTATATTAGTTTTCATAAATATACACAAATTGCTATAAAATGGTAATGAATAAAAAATTATAATGAACATATATTAGCCATGCTTTATTAGAAAAACAAATATAACATAATTAAATAAAAATAGGCATATATTTTTTCTTTGCAGGGTATATTAAATTGTTCATTTAGTAGATACTTAGTTATGAAAAGTATACATGATTTTAAAACATGTAAATAAAAAACCTGATTATATCTTACTAGTTACACTTTACTAATAATATGTTATTCTCATTAATGTTTATTTGATTATTAATCAATAAGAAACAAAAAAGTTCAATAATGCTATCAAAATAGGGCCTATATAATGTAAGCTAAAATTATACAGTATTATATTTTGTTTTGTTTTGTTTTGTTTTTGAGACCAGTTCTTTGTGTAGCCTTGGCTGTGCTAAACTTACTTTGTAGACCATGCTGGTCTCGAACTTATAGCAATCCACCATCCTTTGCCTCCCTAGTGCTGGAATTAAAGAGTGTGCCACCATGCCTGGTGAAATATTATTATATTTTGAAGGAAATGTTTAACATTTTCCTCTATTCTAAACAAAGATAAAATGATATAGTTCTTTTGTCCTATATTTTAGAAAGGTTTAATGAATAAAATAACCTATGTCACTGAATGCAATGACATGGACTTCTTCATGAAGAGAAAAAGCTTAAAACTTCTATTCTAGTTTGAAACATATTATTATCATCTCTTAACACAGTCTTCTTTGTACTTACTCACACCGTTATTGCAACAGAGGTGAAAATAATCTCTGTGTATACAAGAAAATGAGAACAATCATATTATAGTTGAACAATATCAAAATGTAAATGTTTTTGCTATTAAAAAACAATGCATTTGAAATTTTTGATCTACACAATATTTCATGTCTCATGAGAATAATTATACCATTTTAAGTTCCATTTCAGGATAACATATAAATACATTATATACAACAAAATGGTTTATATATATATATATATATATATATATATATATATATATATATATATAACTTATACTTAAAAACTTAGTCATTAGATCTACTTAGGAATAAAAGTTGTGACATTCAGCAGTCAACTTCCTGGACAGAACACCAATAGCTCAGGCTCTAAGATAAACAATTAATACATGGGACCTCATGAAAATGAAAAGATTCTGTAAGGCAAAGAACACTGTCAACAGAAGAAAACAACAGCCTACAAATAGGGAAAATGTTTTTACCAACCTTACATCTGACAAAGGGCTAATTTCCAAAATATATAAAGAACTCAAGAAATTAAACACCACCAAACCAAATAACCCATTTAAAAAATTGGATACAGAGCTAAACAGAGAATTCTCAACAGAAAAAATATCAAATGACTGAGAAACAATTACAGAAATGCTCAATGTCCTTAGCTATGAGGGACATGCAAATCAAAGCAACTCTGAGATTCCATCTTACAACTCTCAGAATGGCTAAGATAAAAAACTCAAGTAAGAGCCCATGCTGATGAGGATGTGGAGATAGGAGAACACTGCTCCATTGCTAGTGGGAGTGAAAACTTTTTCAACTAATTTGGAAATCCATATGGCACTTTTTCAGAAAATTGGGAATACTGTTACCTCAAGACCCAGCTATACCACTCCTGGGCATATATACCGAAAAGATGCTCCACCATACAACAGGGACATTTGCTCAACTACATTTGATAGAAGCCTTATTCATAATACCCAGAATATGGAAACTACCTAGATATCCCTCAACAAAGAATGAATAAAGAATCTGTGTTTACAATTATACAATGTAATATAATTCAGGAAATCTTGTAATTTTCAGGAAAAATGGATGGAACTAGAAATGATCCTTCTGAGTCAGGCAATCCAGACCCAGAAAGACATGGATGGTATATATTCCATTATAAGTGGCTATTAGCGCAATACAGAAGTCCTCTGAGAGACTCAACACGTGTGGAATCAGGACAGATGTTGAGACTTACAGCTGGACTCCGCGTGAAGTCTTGAAATTAGTATGGAAGAATATGGGAAGAGACAGTCCAAGAGGGTTCACGAGTACCACAAGGAGACCATCAAAGCTGGCAGATCTGTACTCAAGGGCCTCTGCCAAACTGTTTTAACAGCCAAGGACAATGCATGCAGTAAAGCTAACCTCCACGCTGAGATATAGCCTATGAATTGTTGATCTCCACAGTTGTGGGGAGAACCAGGACTATCTCCGACATGAACTCTGTTTTCCTAGATTTGATCAGTAATCCTTGATGGGAAGGCCCAGTAGCACACAGAGGAAGGAAAAAAGCAGGCTAACCAGATGAGGGCTGGTATGCTGTTGCCCTATTGTATGGGATAAGGTCCCCCTTCAGTCAGAGATCAGGGGATAGGATTAGGCAGAAAAGGAAGGGATGATAGGATCTGGAATCTAGGAAACACGGGGGATAACATTCAGGATGGAATCTAAATACATTATGCTAAATTAAAATTTTTAAAAAGTTGTGAAATTTGGGAAGGTATGGCCTTGTCAGAGAATATACATCAGAGGGTAGCATTTCAAAAATTCAGAAGCCCAAAACCAGACCCGGTGGCTCTCTCCTCTTTGTTTCTGTTGTTGTTTGGTTTTTTTTTTTTTTTTTTTTTTTTTTTTTTTTTTTTTTTTTTTTGCATTTCCAGATGTAGAACTCAAGAGCTACTTCTCAATGCCTGATTACAGTGTGCCATGCTGCTGTAAAGACTACAATAACCTAAACCTCTGAAAAAGTAAGGAAGCCACAACTAAATATCATCTTTTACAAATATTGTCATGGTCACCCTTTTTATATCACCAATTTAACACTGACCAAGACAGAATTTGGTACCAGTGATTTGGGTATTGCTGTGACAGACTTGACCATGCAGCTTGTTGGTGGAATGTGGACTTTGCAACTTCAGATTAGAAAAGCTGTTAAATGCTACAAGCAGTTTTATTGGAAAATTGTAATATAAACATACTATAATATACAGAGAACAATGTAGAATATGACCGGTTGGCTCAAGAGATTTCAAAGTAGAGAATATTAATAAGTGGCTGTGTTTCTATTCTTTTGACATTTTGGCAAAGAATGTGGCTGCTTTCTACCCTTGTCCAAGAAATATTCTGGGGATAAATTAAAGACTTTAATGAACAGAATTTGTATTGGAGATTTCAAGGCTTTGATTCTATCATGTAGCTATTATAATTGCTTTTATGCAGATCTATAGTGAAAAAGCATCAAGTTGAACAAGGAAAAATACACAATGTAAAGTTTGGGGAGAAAAGGAGCACCAGACTCTCAAGAAGATAGTCAGACTAAAGAAAAGCCAGATGCTAAATGGAATAAAAGGAGTTTTGACCTATGGGCAAGACATTACTCAGCTATAGTTTCAAATAGTGAAAATAATTAGAGAAAAATATGGAACAAGAAAAATATTGAAAGCAGAAATATGATGTAGCGGTAATTGAATAAGTAGGTCTTGTTCTTCCCAGCCACCACCAAAAAATGAAGCTTAACCACATGGTTCTGACTTTTATAGTCATGTGTACAAGAAAGGGTTTATGCAATTTCTATTCAGGATTAGGAAAGCTGTGAAGCCTACTGTGTTTCAGTGGTGCCCTTGCAGGGATGCCCATGAAGGCCATACCATAAAGCTTTGAAATGAAGCTGGATTACCATGGAGTGGTCTCTTAGATGTTAGAAATGCCAGAATCTTGGTACACTTCCCAAGAAAATCTTCAGAGTAGGTATGCAATGAAGCTAATGGAGAGAAATATGTTTAATCAACAGACGTGAAAGGTGCTGGACATCCGAAGAACACTATTTCAGACATATACATGCAAATTTTGGAATTTACCTTGATGCTTTTAGGTCTTGTTTTAGTCTGCTATTTCATCCCTCTGCTCCTGTCTCCTTTTTAGAAAGGTAATGTATATCCTGTGCCACTCTATTTGAAATCTGTTATATGCTTTTTTATTTGTTTTTATCATGTGGTACAATTAATGAGATTGCTATGAGCCTCAGAAGAGATTTTAGCTTTGGACTCAACTTTGTTGAGGACTATTACAGTTCTATCTGTTTTGTGAAGTTGCCCTGACTCTATGTTGCATTAGAATATAGATACAAGCTTATGGGAATGAAGGAGTGACATCCAGTGGTTTGAATAAGAATGGCCTCCATAGGCTCATATATTGGAATGCTTAGTCATTAGGGAATTTAACACTTTTTTAGCTTAGAAAGTGTCGACTTGTTGGGGTAAGTGTACCCCTGTTGTAGAAAATTATCACTGCAGGAGTGCTTCTGGTTTCAGATGCCCAAGGCAAGTCAAGTAGTTGTCTCTTCTCTCGTTCTGCTCCCTGCAAATACAGATGTAGAACTCTAGAGTTCTTCTACAGCACTATATTTGAGTATATGCTGGCAGGACTCCCGCCATTGCCTGAAAAAAAAAAAAAAAAAAAAAAAAACACTAAATCTCTGAAACTGTAAGCAAGCCCCAATTAAATGCTTTTTAAACTGACATACTATTAGTGCCCATTCACAAAAAATACAACACTAAATTATCAAGATAATTTATATATTAATTGTCTCAGAGAGCTACTTTGTACGATATGACTATTTAAGGTCTATTTTTATAGAGCATACATTTTGTTGTTTTACTTATATTCACCATCTTGGTTTCTTTGACAAGAATTTATACATTTTTTATGCCTTTACTATTTGTGTGAATCCAACATTTAGGGAATATTAATGTCATGACTTTTTTTCTTTTCTTTTCTATTTCTTTTGTGTGTTTGTTCGTTTTTTGGAAGGAAAGGGTTTATTTCAGCTTACAGTTTGTGGTTCATCATCCAGGAAGGTCATTGCAGGAACATAAAGCAGGAACCTGGAGGCAGGAACTGAAGGAGAAGCCAAGGAGTAATGCTACATACTGACTTGTTTCTCAGGCCTTGCTCAGCCTGCTTTCTTGTGAAGCTCAGGACCACTTGGCCTGGGGTGGCACCACCCCCCATAGACTGAGTTTATTCACATCAATCATCAATTAAGAAAATGTCACACAGGCTTGTCTAAAACTAATGGAGATATTTTCTCAATTGTCCTTCTCTCTTCTCAGATAACCTTAACTAAGGCATGACTTTTTTCAATACACTGCTTTAACTTAGTATGATATCCTTCAGGTTAATTATAGTATGGATTTTGAACAGCCAATGGATCTGTGTTAAAAGCTTCATCCTCAGATTACTCCCAAGAGGCAATGCCTTTTATTAATTTGTGACTATGAAATATATATTATGTCATACTGCTCCCCCTCCACATACCTTGCTTCTCTGACATTATGTTGTTGAATAGCTATTGTATGAACTTAGCTCAATCTATAATTACTTGGAAAGGGTAGATGTTGTTATTCTGTGAGGTATCTCTGAGGCTTATGATTATTTGAAGTGGAAAAACTCAACTAGTGTATAGCCAGATATAAATTGCATATTCCTGAGGCAGGGAATCCTGAACAATAGACAAATGGTAAAAATTAGCTAAATATGGTTTGAAATGAATTAAGTACACAGTTTTCTTCTCTTGACAATGAATTTTTTTGTGGCTAGTTGTTTCAAGATCCTGCCTCTTTGACTTCCACTCAGTAATGGACTGTAATCTGAAACATTGGGATAAATAGTCTTTTTCTTCTTTAAGTTTCATTTACCAGAATAATTTATTCAGCAAAAAATAATGTAATCTAAGACATAAGGTACCAAGTTTGGATCAACATTATCTCCCACCATGATATATTGCCTCACTCCAAGAACAAATTAGTGGAGTCCATGAATGGATCATTTGTTGGAACAATGCTGTAAGTTAATTGAGCATCCTAATTTAAATTAATAATAATATTTTAAAATAGTATTTATTGATAATTCCTTATTGTGTTCAATTTATTTTGATCATATCCATTAATTCTATTGTCTCCCTCTGGATTCCTCTTTCCTCGTGTACATATTTTCCTTCCAACTGCATAGCTTTTTAATTCACTTAGAAGTCCAACTAGAGCAGCTATTTTATAAGTGAGTGTGGAACAACCCTCTGGGAAGAACTATAACAGTGGCTCCACAACCATAGAAAAGTGAGTATCCTTCCCTGGCCAGCTATGAATTAGCCTCTTAGGTGTGATGACTCTGGACCATTTCTCATATATATGATGCAATTTTTACTGTCATGGTTGTAAACAGGTCTTATATAGGTAATTATGGGTACTGAGAATTCATGTTTGCAAAGACTGACATGTCCAGAATTTGTACAACAATTCTCCATATCCTTTTGGTCTTGCAGTCTACAAGTCAAAACAATAAATTTCTCCCATGTTATTACAAGGTTTCCTTTTGTAATAAGGCTAAATAACAGGGAAATTATGTATCAGTTTACCATTTGCACAAATGTTGGTACATGTCTTAACCATGGTGATAATTGCTGATCATAACAGTGAGCATATCTTTGTCTTGTATATTTTCTTTTCTTTTTAAACTCCAGTCACCTAAAACTGTTCAACTGAATAGAAGCTCATTTTAAATGAACTGCTTCCCCAAAGGTGTGACAAACATCCCCACCAAGGTATAAAAATTAGCTTTCTTTTATATTCTTAGCACCACTTGGTATCGTTTGATTTTTTGGTAATATCCATTTTAATATGTATAATATAATAATCTGACTGCCACTTGATGTACAGATACATGATATTGATATGCCCAGTTGATCTTTATTTTATCCACAAAGACAGCTCACAAGAATTGTCTCTTAGAATGTCTAAGTTCTAAAATTATAAAGCTCGATAGCCTTGCTCTTATATCTTTTCAGATATGACACCCAGAAGAAATAGGAAAAAACCAAGTAGATCTTCAATAAGTTAAAAATTTCTGTTCAAGAACTGAAACAGTATTCAAATAAAAAAGCCTGTGAAATATGAGAGAAACATTTGCAAACAACATTATTCATAAAGACTTTATAGTTCAAATACTTAAAATAAAAAAAACCTAACTTACAAAAATCAATAACCTAACTAAACTAATTGTAACAGTTGTAGAAGATGTTCATTGGTTGTTAAGGCCTTTGTTTAGCTTGCAGGAAACTCTGGGTTACATGCACATACAGCATAAAGTGAATTCACTGTCTATACCACACACTAGGAAAGTAGATTCAAAAGAGTAAGTAGTTCATGATTGTCTTTCCCTATACAGTTAGTGCAAGCCCATCTTAGAAGAAATGAGATGCAGCTCATTTCCAGTTAATTTATTAATCAGAAGGTCTGAATACAGACTGTTATTTCAAAGCAATAAAAAATATTTCCTGATTGAAATATTTCACTTACTCTTAGATGTTAACATTTATTCATAACAAAATGGAGGGGTTAAATTAGATACCAAGAATTCACAAAACACTTGCATTGAGCTCCTATTATTATAGTTTGCTATTTTTATTTTATAGTACAATACCTGTCTTGTCTTTTCTGAGAATAGTGTTTTAATTTCCCCTAAGTTTTTGAAGCCAGGACACTTTGTGCTGTGTTTATGAGATGTTGAGAGTACTCAGAAAAAAGTTGCTGATGCTGCAATATGGTGATATTTGTGTTGTGCTGACAGTGCGATCCACTCATTTAGGGAAAGGCAAGGGTCATCTGTTGTTCTCCCCTCCTGTCATACAATGCTTGGTGACTTTAAAGGATAAAATCTCCTTGAAACAGCAACTTCAAGTGAAGCTGCACATCTCTTTGGATGTCTGCCTCAGCTTCTCTGAATTCTCTGTATATTACCACTTTAACTATTTGGGTTTCATTCAACTTTGCCATATCTGCTCTCCCAAAACAGTATATTGATATTCTCTTTCTGATGCTTGAGTATGGCTGCTTTACATTCTCTACAACTCAACTGACCCATTTTGGCATTTGGATTTCCAGAATCTAGACATCAAGAAAATTCACCTTTTATCTGTATTACTATTATAATAACTGGTTATTTTTAGTTTTTCATTTAATTTATTTTGAATTTCTTCAAATTATTCAAAATGTACTGTAATTTATCAGTACATTATTTTAATTGTGAAACACCATCAATTTACAACAATTTGGTAGTCTCGGTTTTAATTACTCAGTCTTAACTTGCAAGATGCAATTTGTAAAATAAAAAAAATTATAATTACATAAAATCTCTTCTTGTAAAACAAGACCATGTTTTACAGAAGTTGGAGGAAATTGCAACTCAATATTTATATACAAGTGTTTTCAATTTTGCTTTCCACAAATCCCATATTTAAAAGCCATGAGATCTAGCTACAAACAATTACAAAAGACATCTTATAATGACTTAAGGAAACTTACCATTCTGTATGATATACTGCTACATATTTAGCTATCCTAAGTCATTTATGGCTTTGGACAACAGAGTGCACTTACCTCAAGTTAGAAAAATATGTCACGTTGCTTTTCTTCTCCAGAGTTTATCTTCCACAAATTTCATGGCATCAAAATTATGTTCAGTTTCATGCATCTACTATTTCCTAATTCTAGCTTTCATTGAAAATGTTTTATAGGTAATATATTGCTGAAAATTAAAAATTGTCATTATTGGCAGTCTTACAGTTTAATCAAACTCTAGTATACAATATAATTTATAAATGTGTATGAACAAAAGAAACCATATACATTTTAAATGACATGCTATGTAATTTAATGGTTTAATTTAACTCCGTCTTAGATTATTTAGGAGGAAAATTGTACCAGGTCAAAAGCATAATAAATGTCCCTTATTATAAATATAATTTTTAATTATAATAATTTTTATAATTTATCATAATAAATTATAATAATTTTCATGAAAATATAGTTCATGTCTGCAGATATATTTAGCCAAGAAGACCTAGAGTAGCTTCATAATCTATTATATATGTTTCTTGTTTTTAAGATTGGCCTATGCACATTTCATTCTATTCAGGCTGGATTATTATAAAAGTTGTATCATAGATGCATGGAATTGGAAGATAGAAAAATATCATTTTCTGTATTTCACCATGAATGTTCTGTTTTGGGAGTTCTTTTAAAATCAAATCATATACTTTGATTTATTATTCAAAGAGTAATAAAAAAATTTAAAATTGGTATGTGATTCTCTAAAGAAACTTAAGCATTCTGTCTGTAGATTGTTCAGAAACAATATACCTGGAAGTATATTTTTTCAAAACTCCATACTTATTGGTGGTAGAGAGAACACATGTCTTCTCAGGACCATTAAAGTGTTTTTGTATTTGCTGTCTTTCCCACATTTTTACCTGCAGAAAAAAACTAACTGTACCTCGCATTTTGGGTTTATTAACAAAGATATGGATTTACTGCATGTTTTGGTCATCATTTCTGTTATGATTAATAATTATAAGGCATAAGACAATAAGGTAATAAGACATAAGTAAAAAATAATAAGACACAAGGTACCAGATATTATTTTATATGGGGTTTATTAAATGAGCATGGGGAGAGAAGGAAAAGGGGGAGGGTTAGCCCACAAAGAGACAGAGAAAGAGACAAGAAGAGTAAGAAGAAAATGAAGAAGAGAGAGAGGGACACCTCATGATGGATCTGTTCTTATGTATGGACCTGGGCAGGAGCAGGCCCCCATGGCTGGTAAGCAATTACATCACATACAGGTGAACTAAAGCAGAAACCTTACAATTTCTGCTCAGATTACAGATTACCCAGGATTTTATTGTTGCATTATTTTGAGAGTGTTTCATCCTACCTCAGGATTGTCTTGAATTTGCTTTGCTGCCAGAATTATCTCAAAGTTGTAGCAGCCTTACTACTACATTCTGAAGTGTTGACTTTCTAGAAAAGAAACACCACCCTTAACTAGGCTTCATTTTTTTTTAATTAAATAATTTATTTAGTCATTTTACATCCTGATCAAAACCTCCATCTTCTGACATTTGTAGACCATTTCTTTTAGAGGAATTGCCTGAGATCTGCCCCAGATGGAACCTATCAAACCTTGGAATTTTATAACTTGAGATTCAAAAATGTCATCCTGAGAAGGAACAGTGTGGGACAAAGCTCTCTCCTGTTTATCTTCTTGCTTCAGGAGCACTGGAATCAACTCCAAGTTAGCTACTAGTGAGCTTTTACTTGTTATCATTCCCCATGTAAATAGAGCTTTGCCAGCATTCTAAGTATCCTAAGTCATGTATCCTTATGTATGTATTCTATGTCACAGCCTATGAAACATATTCATCCTCAAATCCCCTTCCCACTGGCCAACGTTTATAAGTCCCCATTTCACACAAAATAAATCAGCAAGTACCAGATATTTCACCAAAGACTTCTGAGACTGTCTGTTTTTTTCTGAGCTGTAACACTCAGGGAAAGAATGATTCCCCTTCTCCAGAATTCATTACTGACCCCCAGACTCGACTGTAGGCCAGTCATTCAGTGCAGAACTTCCCTGGTTACTGCCAGAGCCAGCCTAGCAGCCTCCAGCTTGTGATGTTTGTCTCTACCAGCCACAGTGCAAATCTGCAAGAGTGAGCTCCCACCTGTCCCCAAAATCAGCTTCCCTGATTCTTCTGAATTAGGCAGTGCCCCTATTCCCTCATGACTCAGTCTCAGAGCACTGAGCTCCCACTGCAGTCTGTTCCCAAAGCAGCTTACTTTCTCAAGTCAGTGCTGGCCCTAATTGCCACCTGACTCTGCCTTGGAGCTCTGTGCTCCCTGCCGTCACCAAGTTTCAGCTAAAAGAGCAGTAACCCTTATTGCTGAGAAAAATATTCTCTTCTCATATCCCTGGCTGGAATTTGTGACACAGATGTCTTTATGGGCTCACTTGGGACACTGAATTGTTTTTTATTTTACTTTTGACTATTCTATTCATTTTGATTTTTTAAATTTTCTATAATTTATTCACATTACATCCCTAATTGCAACCCCTTGCTCCTTTATTTCAGTTTCCATCTCTCCCTCCCTTTTTGGCACTATTTCCCTACCCTAGTGCCCCAGCCCGCTGGGGTTCGACTAACACTCGGGAGGAGAATTTTCCTGTACAGAGACAGAACACTAGACACGAAGAAGAGGGCACAGAGGCATGGGTATTTGCGAAAGCAAGGGTTGCTATGCATACCTAACTCTGGAATGCACCAGCAGGTAGGTATCTACCTTTACAGCTGCTATAATTGCAGGAAAGAAATTCCGGGAAAGTCATGAAGGATTTGGTTAGTCAGGAAAAAGCTCCCATAACTGCTGCTCACAGGCAGCTGGCTTTAATCTGATCTTATCAGTAGTCCCACCGGAAAAGGAGTAGCTCGGGGGTTTAGAATGACCAGCCCCCACAATAAACTACAACAGGTGTCTAACTGCAGACCTACAACAAGGTCAGCTAGTTTCTGGTGAATGGCAGACTTCTGAAGAAATAGGAACTTAGGGTCTGACAAGATGGCGGAACATTGGCCATGTAGCCCATCCCCTAACACCCTAGACTTCTGATAGAGGCTCCTACTTTTCTACCATCTAACTACAGCCATGTAATCAAGTCTCATCAGGATAGCCTGCATCTCCTTTTCCTATCTGTCCAAATGGTCACCAAGCCAAGGGGAAGTGATCAAAATACAGACCCAATATTTCTTGTAGGAGGTAGGCCTCTCTCTCCTCTCCCACCACCATGCAGAATGAGCTGTTCACTGACTATATCTGAACAGCAAGTAATAGGTTATCTGCATACATTGACCTTGGTTGGTGCATATTTTGTGCAGGAACCCTCCTGGGTCCTTTCTACCCTTCACTCTTGCGTACAATTCACAGCACTAATCTCAGAGTTCAGCTACAACTCTCTGCATCTGTCATGGTCCCCTATTGGGTGAAATCTTTCAGAAGACAACTATGTTGGGCTAATACCCACTTATAAGTGAGTATACACACCAAACACATTTCTGGGTGGGTATAGGTTACCTCTCTCAAGATGATCTTTTCTAGTTCCATTAATTTGCCTGCAAAATTCATGATTTCCCTGTTTTTAATAACTGAGTAGTTTTCCATTATGTAAATATATTACAGTTTCTATATCCATTCTCTGATTGAGGGACATCTAAGATATTTTCAGATTCTGGCTATAATGAATTAAGCTACTATAAACATAGGTGAGTAAATGCTCTTGTATGATAGAATATCTTTCAGGTATATGCCCAGGAGTGGTATTGCTGGGTCTTGAGGGAGCGCTATTCCCAGTTTTCTGAAAAATCACCAGATTAATTTTCAAAGTAGCTGTAAATGTTTGCACACCCACTATCAAAAGAAGCATGTTCCCCTTTCTCCACATCTTTGCCAGCATTAGCTTTTATTTGGGTTTTTAATTTTAGCCATTCTTATAGGTGTAAGACGATATCTCAGATTTTGATTTGCATTTCCCTGATGATTAAGGACTTTAAGCATTTCTTTAAATGTTTTTTAGCCACTCAGTATTTCTGTGATGAGACTTCTCTCTTTTGTTTTGTACCCCATGTTATAATTTAATTATGTGGTTTGTGACATATAATTTCTTAAATCTCTATATATTTTGTATATTAGCCCTGACGCAGATGGAGGGTTGGTGAAAATTCTTTTGCTATCTGTAATCTGTTGATTTGTTCTGTTGACGTTGTTGTTTTCCTTATAGAAGCTTTTCAGTTTCATGAGGTCCTAATTATTCATTGTTGATATTAGGGCCTAAATTATTAGCATTCTGTTCAGGAAGTTGTCTTGTGTGCCAATGAGTTCAAGGTTCTTCCACAATTTTTCTTTTAAAGGATTTAGTGTTTCTGGCTTTATGTTGAGATATTTAATCCACTTAGACTTTCATTTTGTGCAGGCTGATGAATAAGGGTCTGTTAGCACTTTTCTATATGTACACATCCAGTTAGCCCATCACCATTAGTTGATGATGCTGTGCTTTTTCCATTGTATGTTTTGGCTTCTTTGTCAAAAATAAAATGGCAACAGGTGTCTGAGTTTATTTCTGAATCTTTTATTTTATTCCTTTAATCCACCCCACCTGTCTGTTTCCCTGCCAGTGCTATGCCCTTTGTATTACAGTTGCTTTATAGTACATCTAGAGATCAGGAACACCAGAAGATCTTTCATTGCAGAAGATTGTATTAGCTAATTGGTTTTTTTTCTTCACTTTTTTTTATTAATTTATTCTTGTTACATCTCAATGTTTATCCAATTCCTTGTATCCTCCCATTCTTCCCCCCCTCCCATTTTCCTATTATTCCCCTCCCCTATGACTGTTCCTGAGGGGGATTACCTCCCCGGGTATATGCTCATAGGGTATCAAGTATCTTCTTGGCAACCTGCTGTCCTTCCTCTGAGTGCCACCAGGTCTCCCCCTCCAGGGGACATGGTCAAATGTGAGGCACCAGAGTACAGGAGAAAGTCATATCCCACTCTCCACTCAAGTGTGGAGAATGTTCTGACCATTTGCTAGATCTGGGTAGGGGTTTAAAGTTTACCGCCTGTATTGTCCTTGGCTGGTGCCTTAGTTTGAGCGGGACCCCTCGGCCCAAATCTGCCTATCATAATGTTCTACTTGTAGGTTTCTAGGACCCTCTGGATCCTTCTACTTTGCTATTCTCCCATGCTTCTCTCAGCTATTAAAAACAAGGAATTCCCGAAATTTGTGGATAAATGGATTGAGCATAAAATGATCATAATGAGTGAGTTAACCCAGAAGCAGAAAGAATCAAATGGTATATACTCACTTATATCTGAATACTAGCCCAAGGGGCATGTCCCACGAAAGCCTTCACTTACCAGAAAACTGGGACAGAGGGGAGGACATTCTATTGTGGCTCTATTTGGCTTTTTTGTTTGTTGGCTTGTTTGTTTTCCATATGATGATGAGAATTGTTCTTTCAAGGTCTATAAAGAATTGTGTAAGCATTTTAATGAGAATCACATTGAATCTTAGCTTGCTTTTGGTAAGATCGACATTTTTACTGTGTTAATCTTACCTGTCCATGAGCATGGGAGATCTGTCAGTCTTCTCATATGTTCTTCAATTTCTTTCTTCAGAGACTTGAATTTTTTTTTTCAAACAAATCTTTCACTTTCTTGGTTAGAGTTACGCTAATATAATTGAGATTACTTGTGTCCAATAAGAAGGGTAACTTTTCATACAGCCTGTTTGTCTTTTATATAAAGGAGGGAGTACTGAATTTTCGAGTTGATATTGCATCCAGCCACTTTACTGAAGGTGTTTATCAGCAGTAGGATTTTCTTGGTAGAATTTTTGGAGTCACTTATATATACTACATTTCATCTGAAAATAGTAATACTTGGAGATGTTTCTTTACAATTCATATCTCTTTTATCTCCTTTAGTTGTCTTATTTCTCTGGCTAGGATGTCAAGTACTATGTTGAAGAGATATGGACAGAGGGGACAGTTTTGCTTGTCCTTGATATCAGTGAAATTGATTTACTTTTTCCACCTTTAGTTTGATGATGTCTATAGTCTTGCTTTATATTGCCTTAACTATGTCAGGTATGTGCCTTGCATCACATATTTTTCCAAGACTAATTTTTGTTTTGCTAAAGAAAAGTTATCTATTTACTGTGTTTTCTTGAGCGTGTTTAGTCTCCTTGGGTTGGAGTTTTCCTTCTAATATCTTCTTGAGGGCTGGCTTTGTTACTATTTAAACTTGGTTTCGTCTTATAATATCTAGTTTTCTTCACCTAGAGTATAGTAGTCTAGGTTGACATTTGTGTTTTAACATCTGCATGACATTCATCCTGGTCCTTCTGGCTTTCATAGTCTTTGTTTAGAAGACAGGTATAATTCTGGTATATTTGCTTTTATATGTAACTAGGCCTTTTTCTCTTATAGCTTTTAAGATTTTTTTCTTTTTCTGTTATTTATATTTTGTCTTTTGATTATTACATGTCAGAAGAATTTTCTTTTCAGGGTCAATCAATTTTGAATTCTGTAGGCATTTTGTACATTTATGGACATTTATTTCTTTAGATTAAAAAATATTTCTTCTATTATTTTGTGAAAAATATTTTCTGGGCACAGAGCTTAGAGTCTTCTTCTTCTTCTATTACTATTATTCTTAGGCTTGGTCATTTCATAGTGTCCCAGATTTCTTGCATGTTGTGTGTCAGAAAATTAACAGTGTAACATTTTCTTTGACTGATAACTTCAACTGTATTTTCTGCACTTGAGATTCTCTCTTCCATTTCTTGTATTCTATTGATTTTCCATGTATCATCAGTTACTGTTTTCTTCCCTAGGTGTTTTCAAGCCCCAGTATTGTGCCAGATTGTATTTTCATTGTTGCTTCAGAGTCCTTTTTGAAGGTCTTAAATAAGTTTATTTATTTGTTTTACTTCTTTCTCCCATTTGACTGCATTTTCCTTTAATTATTTTAGGATTTATTAAATGCCTTTATCTGTTTAAATGTATTTTCCTGAATATTTTTGAGAGATTAATTTTCTCTTTCAAGCTTTATATCATTTTTATGATCACAGATTTAACATCCTCTTCTTGTGCATTATTTGTGTTATTAGCTCCAAGGCTTGCTGTGGTAGGATCTTGAACTCTTTCATTGAGTACTTATACCGGATTGTTTGCATTTTCTTAATTTTTTCCCAATTATTTATTCATTCCCATTCTATAGTTTTCTCTTATGGTTTTTTGTAGGGCCCCAATCCATTTTGACTGTATTTTCTTGTATTATTTATGGATGTTATTTGTTTTTCTCCATTAACATCATAATAAGGATACATTTTAAAATTTTTCTATTGTTTCATTGTTTTATAGTGTCCAGAGCTGATGCTTCGGGAAAAATTGTTATTAGAGGTGCTATAGTGCTTCCGTTTTTGTTGTTTGTGTTTTTATACTGGCCATTAGCCATCTGGCTGTTTCTGGCATTGTTTGGTGGTTTCTAGTGCACTTTTACTGTCCTATTAAGAGCATCTCATATGTGAGTGGCTATAATCTGAGACCCAGAGGCTTGCAGGGACCAGGGGAACATTTCCTTGGTCAGCTGTATGATTGAGGTCAGACCTAGAACTTTCCTGGGCCAGCTGCATGAGCTTTGTTCAGATACACCTCTGTTCAACACCTGGGTGTCTCCTCCTCAAAGGGAGACTCAGCCACTGGTTCTTGTGGTGGCCTGAAGTTCAGTCTGGGTGTAGTGAGCTATGTGACAGTTTCATGGGGCTAGTGTCTGGAGACAGAGCATGCCTGCAGTGACCTGGGGACTTTTGTGGATTAGCTGGGGTGTCTAAAAGCCAGACTCATCTTTAGTCCCACTCCCTGTGGTCTCCCCATACCTGAAAAATGACAACACTAGTGTTCTGAATCCCACAGTTTGAACATTCAGTCGCTATGCAGTCACTGTCATTCTGGTAATCAGACACAGTTTGTGATTAAGGCAACTGTCTTGTAACTTCTTTGCTTCATCATTTTCTGCATAGAACCAAGGAGTCATTAAACCTAACACAGAAAGGCATGCACTTCCAGCTTGGTCGCACACAGGCCTCCTACAAGGCTTAGTACCACACCCTCCCAGTCATACATTCATACCTGCTCCCTAACTCAATCTTCTCCTTCTTCTCAGAAAACAAGAAGCCCCATGTTTAGTAACCTTCCCTGACACATCAATCACAAAATGACTAAATGCATTATTTCCCACTTAGGGTAGAAAAGGCAACATAGCTGGTGGAAAAGAATCTATAGGAAGGAAAAGGATCAGATATAGCTCCTGCTTTAATTTTTAGGAGACTCACATAAGACCAAGCTGTATATCTGGTACATATGAGTAGAGGGCCTAAGTCCAGCCCAAGCAAGCTCTTTGGTTGGTGGTTCCATTTCTTAATCCTTCTGGGGCCCAAGTTAGTTAACTCTTTAGTTGTCCTTGTGATGTCCTTGGCCCTTATGGCTCCCTCAATCCTTTCTAACTCTTTCACAAAATTCCCCAAGCTCAACCTATTGTTTGCCTGTGGGTCTCTACACATTTTCATCAGTTGCTGGATGAAACCTCTCACAAGACAATTTGCTTAGCTCCTGTCTGAAATTATAGCAGAATATCATTAATAGTGCCAGGTGTTGGCTCTCTCTTATGGAAAGAATCTCAACAATGGACAGTCATTAGTTGGTCTCTTCCTTAATCTCTGCTTCATCTTTATGCCTGTATATCTTATATGCAGAAAAAAATGAATAAAAGGATTTGTGGATAGCTTAGTGTTTCCCTCTCTCCATTGTAAGTACTACCTGGTTATAATATGTGGCCAATTTAGGCTCCATGCAGCTTGCTTCTAGAAGTGTCAGCTACGGTCACCTCTATAGATTTCTGGGAGCCTCCCCTTGTCCCAGGTCTCTTGATGGTCTTAGAAATGCTGCTGGCACAGCCAATTTCTGCTCTTTCCTAGCCTCTTCCCCCAAATCTGAATTCTACCTCATTTTAAAAGCAATTTTACAAGAGGGGTTAAGATGGTGGTACTAACTGAGCACAGAGTCTAGAGAGTGGGAGGTTAATTTTGAGGAATGTGGAGTAAGCCTCTGTGACACCACTTCTTACTTTGTATGGCCTGAATCTCTGTTTCCCAGGTGAATGCTTGAGATCATATAAGACATGAAGAATTGGAGGAGACCTGTTGGAGAAGACCCCAGGAGCATCTTTTTAGACACCCAGTTGAACTCTCAGGAAGGAGACCAAAGCAGACAAGGAAAGCTGATGATAGTACCTGAGCTGTAGACTCAGGACCAGGGTTGTACTCACTTCCTAGATTATCAATGCTCCAGGCCACAGTTCTTTCATATTCCAAAAGGAAGCTGGCCAGTTTTTCCCTTGAGGTACACAGTTCCAACTTCTGGCACACAGTCCTACCCACCTTACTGAGGAGGGCTGCCAGACTGTAGGAACATCAAGCCTCTGGCACAGAGTTCTACTCACTTTCCCAAGGACACATAATATATCCTTCTTGGTGGACACATGTTTCTAGTGTATGATGCATGGTCCTACCTGCATTATTCCAGGTCCTAAAGAATTCTCAACCTCCAGCCCAAGCATCTGCCCATCTACTTCAAGAGTTCTACAGATACCAGAAACATCCAGTCAACCCCAGGGACAACCAGATGGCTGAAGACCAGGATAAGAACACAAGTAAAAAAAATCCAGGAATCTATGGTCCCACCAGAACACAAATATTCTTCTACAATTCACCTTGGATATGCTAACACAGCATAAAAACAAGCACATATATTAAAGCTGTACTTATGAAGATGATAGAGGCTTTCATATAGTAAATAAATGAATCACTCAAATAAATAAAATAAAATAAAATTGGTTAAAGAAATAAATAAAAGTCCTCAAGACCTGAAATGGAAAATAGAAGAATAAAAGAAAACACAAACTGAAGGCATCCTGTGGATGGGAAACTTGGGAAGTGAACTGTAACTACAGACATTAGCATCACCAACAGAACAAAAGGGATGGAGAAAAGAATCTTAGTTATAGACGATACAATTGGAGAAATTTATAATCAGTCAAAGGAAATGTTATAGCTAAGAAGTTCCTGACAAAAAATATCCAAGTAACCAGGGTCACTATAAAAAAGACAAAACCTAAGAATAATAGGAATAAAAGAGGGAGAAGAGAAAGAGCTTAAGATCACTTATGAACTCCGATGCAAATTACACAACAAAATACTCACGAACTGAATCTGAGAAGGCATCAAAAATATCTACCATCATCAAATAGGCTTCATCTCAGAGATGCAGGAGCAGCTTAATATAAAAAAAAAAATACATCAATGTAATCCACCATAAATAAACAAAGAGAAAAAAGCCACATTAAGATCACATTTTATGCTGAAAAAGCTTTTGTCAAAAATCCAGCACACATTAATATTTAAAAAGTGTCTTCAACAGATCATGGATATAAGGAGCATATCTAAACTAATAAAAGCAATATAAAGAAGCCTAAAGCCAATATCAATTTAAATCAAGAGAAACTTAAAGCAATTCGACTAAGATCATGGGCAAGACAAGGCTTCCCACTCTCTCTCTTTCTATATATTCAATACATTACTTGAAGTCCTGGCTAGAGCAATAAGGCTACTAAAAGAAATCAAGGCAAAACAAATTGGAAAGGATGGAGCAAAGGTACTGATGAAATGATGGGATATATAAGTGACAACTACAAATTCTACCACAAAACTCTGACAGTTGAGAAACAGTTTTAGCAAAGTGCCAAAATATGGGGTGCTAAAGAAATTAAAGAAACAATACCATTCTCAATAGCTATAACTAATGTACCACATCTAGATGTAATCCTAACCAAACACGTGAAAGACCTGTATGACAAGAACTTCATGTCTCTGAAGAAAGAAATTGAAAAAGATGTGAGAGCATGGAAAGATCTCTTACGCTCATGGTTAGGTAGGATTCACATAGTAAAAAATCGCTATTTTATAACATATAATCTATAGATTCAATCCAATTTCCATCAAATTATTAATCCACTTCTTTCAGATCTTGAAAGAGCAATTCTCAACTTCATAGGCAAAAAAAAAAAAAAAAAAAAAAAAAAAAAAAAAAAAAAAAAAACCAACCAAACAAACAAACAAACAAAAAAAAAAAACCAAAGGAAAACAAAAAGGACCAAAACAATCCTATATAATAAAATAATTTCTGGAAGTATCACCATCACTGATTTCACGCTATACTCTGGAGAAATTTTATTAAAAACTGCACAGATATGTAATAGAAAGAGATTTCTTGATCCAAAAATAAAATTGAGGACCCAGAAAAAATCTACACATATACATATACCATTTTTAATTTGAAAAAAGCCAAAATTATACAATGGGGAAAAGAGAGTATCTTTAAGAAGTGGTGCTGGTCTAACTATATGTCTGTATGTAGAAGGATACCAATATTCCCATTCAATATTCCCATTTTATCATTCTGCACACACACAAAAAAATCAAATCCAAATGGACCTCAACATAAAACCAGATACACAATATCTAATGGAAGAGAAAATTGGGAATGTTATTGAATTCATTGACACAGGCAGCAGCCTCCAGAATAGAGCACCAAAGTTTAGAGATTAAGATTCCATTCATTAAATGGGATTTTATGAAACTAAAAACCTTCTGTAAGCCAACGGGCCCTATGAAAAATGGCAGCCAACAAAATGGGAAAAGATATTTAACCAACCCTACATCTGATAAGAGGGCTAATATCCAAAATATAATATGAAGTCAAGATATCAGACACTATAAACCAAAATAACCCAATTAAAAAGTGGGGTCTAGAGCTAGAGAGATACTCTTCAACAGAGGAATCATCAATGGCCAAGAATCACTTAAGTAAATGTTCACTTGAATCTTCCATGATGGAGGTGTTCAGGCCTACTTATTTGAATGGCAGAAGATCAAAGACAATAACTGTGGTGTTAAACCTAGTTACTGACCCCAAAACACTGACATCTATGTTTCCAAGATGATAGAGGTCATTAAAAGTGTTCCAGTCCAGCTTCATCCATGTCCTATGTAGAGGAGTCATTGTCTTCCTGTATAAGCACTGGTCCCCAGGTGCAGGGGCACTCCACTCTTGCAAGAAGACCGTAGATTTTTCTTCCTTCTCCACTGGTAGTGCCTGGAATCAGAATCATAACCACAATCTATGATTCTACTTAGTTCCCTGTGGAAATCAGCTGGAAAATAGAAGCATAGCAGTGTTGGATTCAAGATGTTGGAGCCCAGCAAAATAGAAGTACTTGAAGTTCTGGGAGTGCAGTGTCTGCTTGGCTGGCAAGGGGCTGTGCAGCCGACCCCTTAACACAAACACCTGCCCATGATATGCCTGACACACCTTGGAAATATGCAGCAGAGGGGTAAACTGTATGTGCAATGCAACCTCCATTGCTTGCCATTCTGAGTAGTCATATGTCAGGGCCAAATATTATTAAGAATGCAGCCTTCTCTGCTGCTGACTCATTATATGCTGGAACTACCTAGGGCAATCCTAGCAGATGTATCACAATGCTAACACCAAGAAACCACATGTATAGAAGTAAACATAAGAACAGAAGGAACAAAACCCAGCACCATCTCATAAGAATTGAAACCAGCTATCCTACCACAGCAAACCTTAGAGATACTATAACACAGAAAGAGTAATAAACCAATTTTAAATCTGAGGTTAAAAAAATGATGGAGTCCTTAAAGGAGGAAAATAAATGCTTCAAATAAATACAGGATAATATAACATAGCAGTATTGAATAAATCCTTTAAAGAAATACAGGAAAATACAAACAAATGGGATAAGGAAATGAAAATTAATGTGCAAGACCTATATGGATTTAGAAGTAACAAAGAAAACACAATATGGGGCTATTCTGGAGTTTGAAAACCTAGGAAACAGAACAAGAGCAATAAACAAAAACATGACCAACAGCATAGAAGAGATGAAAGAAAGAACCTCAGGTATAAAATATTTGATTGAAGAAATCAATACATCAGTCAAAGAACATAAAAAATCTAAAAGTTTCCAGGTATAAAACATCTGAGAAATCTGGGACACTATAAAAAGACCAAATCTAAAAACAAAAGAAAAAGAACAAGAAAACTCCCAGCTCCCATGCCTAGAAAATATTTTCAATAAAATCATTAAAGAACATTTCTCTGACCTAAAGAAAGAAATGGCTATAAAAGTATGAAAAACTTCCATAATATCAAATAAATTAGACAATAGAAGAAAATCATTCTGCCACATAATAATTAAAGCACTAAGTGTACAGAACAAAAAACTGAAACGGAAAAAGTTCAAGTCACTTATAAAGGTAAACCATACAGAACCACACCTGACTTCTCAGCACAATCTATAAAAGCCAGAAGGACGTATACAGATATCATGCAGACTCTAAGAGATGACATCTGTAAGAGATGTCAACCCAAACTACTATACCCAGAAATATTTTCAATTACCATAGATGAGGAAAAATTATATTCCATAATAAAATTAAATTTAAAAAGTATCTAGCCACAAGTCCAGCCATACAGAAGATAATAGAAGGAAAATTCCAACATAAGAGGCAAATTAGACCCAGGGAAACACGGAAATAAATAATACCTCTCTCTGTCTCTCTGTCTCTGTGTCTCTGTCTCTGTCTCTCTCTGTGTCTCTGTCTCTCTGTCTTTCTCTCTCTGTCTCTCTCTCTCTCTGTCTCTCTCTCTCTCTCTCTCTCTCTCTCTCTCTCTCTCTCTCTCTCACACACACACACACACACACACACACACAAACACGACCAGCATATCTCTCAACATACATGGCCTCAACTACTGAATAAAAAGACAAAAGCTAACAGAATGGATGTTAAACAAAGAACCCATCATTCTGAAGCATACAATAAATACACCCCAGCATTAAAGATAGACGTTACCTCAGAGTAAAGCATTGAAAAGGGTAATCGAATTGTCAGTGTGGATTAACCATTTTCAAATCTAATAAAATAGGTTTTCAACCATAATTAATCAAAATGGATGTGGAAATTACACTTGATACTCATCAAAGAAATATGCACCAAGAGAATATTTCAAATGTAAGGACATGCACATTCTTGAAGTAACATTACTAAAGTTCAAACCCCACAAATAAATTATTGCAGAGTTGAACATGGAACTATCACCTGTGGACAGTTTACTGAGACAGAAACTAAACAGAGAAATAATAAAATTACAGATTTCATGAATCAAATGGACCTAACAGATGTCTAAAGGAAATTAAATTCAAACACAAAACAATATATCTCTATATACAGAATATATCTACATACTCTAGAACAACAATAATTAAAACAGCATGGTACTACCATAGCAATAGTCTGGTTGATCAAGAGAATTGAATTGAAAACACAGACATAAATTCACACATATATAGCCACTTGGATTTTGACAAAGAATCAAATATAAATTATATATATACACATACATTAAACATTTCTGATCTAACTGGATGGCTACATATAGAAAAATGTAGGTAGATCCATATTTATCATCATGCAGAATATTCAAGTCCAAGTGGATTAAAGACCTCAACATAAAACCAGAGACACTAAATCTGCCAGAAGAAAAAGTTGGGAAGAACCTGTAACTCATTGGCACAGGGCACAACTTCTTGAACCGAACTCCAACAGCCTAGGCTCTGAGGTCAACAATTAATAAATGTGACCATGTGACCTCTGAGGCTGAGACACATCTGTAAGGCAAAAGAAACTTTCAACAGAACAAAGAGAGCACCTTCACACTTGGAAAAGATCTTCACCAACCTTATATCTGACAAAGGGCTAATATCATAAATATATAAAGAACTCAAGACATAAAACACCACCAAACCAAATAACCCCATTAAGAAATGGGGTCCTGAGCTAAACAGAGATTTCTCAACATATGAAGATAAAATGGCTGAGAAACACTCATAGAAATGTTCAACATCCTTAGCTCATGCTGATAAGGATGTGGAGAAAGGGGAACATGCTTCAATTGCTGGTAGGAGTGCAAACTTGTACAACTGCTTTTGAAATCAAGCTGACACTTTCTCAGAAAACAAGGGATAAGGCTTCCTCAAGACTCACTTATTCCACTCCTTGGAATACACCCAAAAAGGTGTTCCACCAGACAACAAGTGAGTTGATTCAGACCCAGAAACATGGTAAATACTCACTTATAATTTGGAGTTGGCAGACTAACTCAACATGGATGTCTTCTGAGAGTCTTCAGCAGCAGGATATTGAGAAAAATGCTGGGACTTGCTATTGGGACTGCAGGTGAGAGATGTATGGGAGAATGGGGAGATAGATGGATGGAGAAGGTCCTGGAACCCTACAAGAAGACCATTAAGGCTGGTAGAACTGGAACCAGAGAGGCCTGTACAAACCAAGGATAATGCATGCAGTAAACATAGACGACCTATTCAGATCTAGCCAATGGACAAAACACTATCCACAGTTATGTGGAGAGCAGCGACTGACTCTGGTATGAACTCTGCTGCCCTCTGTTTGACCAGTTCCTCATGCTGGGGAGGCCTGGTGGCACTCAAAGGAAGGAGAATCAGGCTAACCAGATGAGATCTGATAGGTGGTGATCATAGGGTGTAGGAGGAGGACCCATTCTATCATAGGCCTAGGGAAGGGGAATAGGGTGAAATATGGAAGGAGGGGGTAATGGGAAGCTACAAGTGAGCAGATAACAGCTGAGATGTAATCTTAGTAAATTATTTACATTGAAAAAAATAAGTAAATAGGGAAAAAAGGAAATTGGAGAGATTCCATACTAGTAACTTAACAGCACACCTGAAAGCTCTAGAACAAAATGCAGCAAACACACAAAGAGAACTAGACAAAAGGAAATAAAAAATATCGGTACAGAAATAAATAAATTAGGAATAAGACAACAATACAATCAATGAAAGCAAGAGCTGTTTCTTAGTGAAAATCCACAATATCAACAACCCCTTCACTTAACTAACTAAAAGTCAGAGGGAGAATGTACAAATTTAGCAAAACCAGAAAGAAAAGGGAGACATACCAGGATACTAAGGAAATCAAAATGATCATTAGGGTTTATTTTAAAAGCCTGTATTCCGCAAAATTGAAAAATCAAAATGAAGTGGATGATTTTTTGAAAGATTTCACTTACCAAAGTTAAATTACTATCAGGTAAATAGTTAAAACTGTTCTATAACTACTAAGTAAATAGAAACAGTCATCAAAAATCTTCCAACAGAAAATAAATAAATAAAAACAATAAAAATGAAAGTGCAAGGCCAGAGGCTTTTAGAACCAGGAATCTACCAGACATTCAACAAAGAGCTAGTTCCAAAATTCCTCAAATTATTCCACAAAATAGAAACAAAATGAACATTGGAAAACTCATTCTATGAAGCCATATTCACAATGCTACCTAATCCACAAAAAGACTCAACAAAGAAAGAAATTTGAAGACAAACTTTCGCTCATGAATTTTGGTGGAAAAGTACTCAATAAAATAATCAAAAACCAAATCCAAGAACACATCAAATACATCATCCAACATGATCAAGTAGGCTTTATCCCAGGGATGCAAGTATGGTACAACATATGAAAACTCAATCATTGTAATCCACAAAATCAACAAACTGAAAGAAAAAATATCACCTCATTATATACAGAAAAAAAGTTTGACACCATCCAACATCCCTTCATGGTGAAAATTTTGGAGATATCAGTGCTACAAGACCCATACCTTAATATAATAAAGGCTATCTACAGCAAGGCTATAGCCAACATCAAATTACATGAAGAGAAACCCAAAGACATTGTACTAAACCTCGAAAAGGAAAGGCTGCCCACTCTCTGCATATATTTTCAGTATAGTATTTGAAGCCCTATCTAGAGCAAGAAGACAATTAAAGATCAAAGGGAGGCAGATAGGAAAGGAAGAAGTTAAAGTTTCAGTATTCACAGATTATATCATAGTATACATATGTGACCCCAAAAATCCTACCACAGAACTCCCAGAGTTGATAAATACCATCTGCAAAGTGGCTGTATACAAAATGGATTTTTAAAAAATCAGTATCCCTCCTGAATACAAACCAAAAACATGCAAGAAAAAGAAATAAGAGAACTACACCTATCAAAATAGTAACAAATAATATAAATTATTTTGTGTAACTATAAGCAAGCAAGTGAAAGACATCTATTACAAGAAATTCAAAAATCTGAAGAAAGAAACTGAAGAAGATATCAGAAGATGGAAGAAGTTACATATTCATAGATCAGTACGATAAACAGAGCAAAAATCACTATCTTAATAAAAGCAATATACAGCTTCAGTAAATCACCATCAATATACAAGCACAGTTCTTTTCAGTGCTTGAAAGAACAATTCTCAATCTCACATGGAAAAACAAAAACACAAAATAGGTAATACAATCTTATACAACAAAATTACTTTTGCAGGTATTTCCATCCTTGACTTCAGCTATACTACAAAGCAATAGTAACAAAAACCTGCATGGTACTTACATAGAAATAAACTCTTTTATCAACGGAATCAAATTGAAGATCAAGATATCAACCCATATACCTATAACACTTTATTTTTGAGAAAGGAGCCAAAACCATTCAATGGCAAAAAGAAAACCTCTGCAAAAATGTAACAAATATAAATAGATTCATATTTATCACACTGCAAAAAGAATGCCCAATTGGAACAAAGATCAGAACATGACATAAGATACACTAAATCTATTAGAAGAGAAATTTGGAAGAATCCTTGAACTCATTGACACAGGAAACAACTTCCTGAACAAAAGCCCAACAACTCAGGCTCTAAAATCATCAATTAATGCATACAACCTCTTGAAATAGAAAAACTTCTGTATTGCAAAGGACACTGTAAATAGAACTGTTTAACTCTCCACAGATTGGGAAAAGATCTTCACCAATTCAACCTCCGAAAGAGCAAGTATCCAAAATAGAAAAGAACTCAAAACTTTAAATACCAGCAAAAAGTTGACCAATTAAAAAATGGGGCAGAGAGTTAGAGAACTCTCAACAGAGGAATCTCAAGTGGCCAAGATACACTTAAAGAAATATTCAACATGATTAGCCATCAGGGAAAAGAAAATCAAAACACTTGGAGATTCCATCTTATATCTGTCAAAATGGCTAAGACAAAAATCTCAAGTGACAAGACATGTTGGCAAGGACGTGAATATTACTGCTGGGAATGCAAGCCTGTGCAACTACTTGGGAAAAAATCTGGCTCTTTCTCAAAATGTTGGAAATAACTCTACCTCAAGAACCAGCTATACCTCACAGATGCTCCACCATGCAACAAGAATTCTTCAATGATGTTCATAGCAGCTTTATTCCTTATAGCCACAATCTAGAAACAACCTAAATGTCTCTCAAGTGAGGAATGGACAAAGAAACTGTTACATTCAACATAAATGAAAAGCACTTAGCTTTAAAAAACAAAGAAATCTTCAAATTTGAAATATAAAAATCATCCTGCATGAGGTAACTAAGACCCAGAAAGACACACATGGTATATAATCACTTATAAGTGGATTTTAGCCACATAGTACAGGATAAACTTATTACCATGTGTCTGCATGGTAACTGGCCCCTGGGGATTTCTGTGGACAGGCAGGATGAGACAATTTCCTGAACAGAACACCAACAGCAGAAGCTCTTAGGTCAACAATTAATAAATGGGACCTCATGAGGCTGAGATGCTCCTGTAAGGCAGAAGACACTGTTAACAGAACAAAATGACAGCCTTTTGACTGGGAAAAGAACTTCATCAACCCTAGATCTGACAAAGAACTAATATCTAAAATATATAAAGAGCTCAAGAAATTAAAGACTACCAAAGCAAATAATCCAACTAAGAAATGATGCTCAGAATTAAACAGAGATCTCTCAACACAGGAATATCAAATGGCTGGGAAACACTTAAAGAAATGATCAACATCCTTAGTCATTAGAGAAATGCAAATCAAAATGACTCTGAGATTTCATCTCACATCTATCAGAATGGCTAAAATCAAAAACTCAAGTGGCAATACATGCTGACGAGGATGTGGAGAAAGTGGAAAACTATTCCATTGCTGGTGGGAGTGCAAACTTGTACAACCACTTTGGAAATCAATCTGACACTTTCTCAGAAAATAGGGGATAGGGCTTCCGCAACACCCACTTATTCCACTCCTTGGTATATACCCAAAAGGTGCTTGACCAGACAACAAGGACCTTTGTTCAACTATGTTCATAGCAGCCTTATTCATAATAGCCATAATCTGGAAAGAACCTAAATATCTCTCAGTTGAGGAATGGATAAAGAAACTGTGGAGCATTTACACTATGAAATACTACTCAGCTATTAAAAGAAGAAAGTCTTGAAATATGTAGACAAATACATGGGACTAGAAATGATCATCTTGAGTGAGTTAACGTAAACCCAGAAATATACACATGGTATATATTCACTTATACCTGGAAACTAGCCCAACAAAGATGTCCCCTGACACTCTTCCCTTACCTGGAGACTGGTATAGATGCTGTGACTTGCTATTGGGAGGGACTCCAACTGAGAGAAGTAGGAGAGCATGAGGAAATAGAAGGATCCAGAAGGTCGTAGAAACCTATATGAAGACCATCAAGGCTGGTGGATCTTGACACAGGGGGGCTCCGCTCAAACTTCTGTACCAACAAAGAACAATGCATGCAGTAAACCTAGAACCCTTATTCCTATCTAGTCAGTGGACAGCACATTTTCTATGGTTGTGTGGAGAGCAGGGACTGACTCTGAAATTAACTCTGATGCCACCTGTTTGACCATCTCCCCTTGGTGGGGAAGCCTGGTGTCACTCAGAGGAAGGGAAAGCAGGCTACTGGGAGACCTAATAGGCTGGGATCATATGGTAGAGTAGAGGTCCCCTTATGTCACAGACCTAGAGGAGGGGAATAAGGTCAAAAAGAGATGGACATCTAGGTTGATTCCACTTTCTGGCTATTATGAATAAAACTGGAATGAACGTAGCTGAGCAAATGGCCTTATTATATAGTGGAACATTTTCTGTGTATTGCCCACAAATGGTAGAGGTTGATATTGAGGTCAAACTATTTCGAGTTTTCAGAGAAAGTGACAGGTTGATTTACAAAGTTTTTATAGAAGTTTTTACTTCCACCAGCAATGGAGGAGCATTTCCTTTTCTCTACATCCTTACCAGCCTGTATGTCACTTCAATTTTTATCTTAGACATTCTCATAGGTGGAATCTCAGACTTATTTTGAATTGCATTTACATGATGAGTAATGACATTGATCATATCTTTAAGTGCTTTTTGAACATGTAAAATTCTCATATGGTGAACTTTCTGTATAGATCCCTTTTAAAATTGCATTATTTTGTTTCTTGGAGTTTAATTTCTTCAGATATTTATATATTTTGGATATTATCCTTTTGTCAGATGTAGAGGTGTCTAACATCTCTCTGAATCTGTAGGCTGCTGTTTTTTCTGTTGGTAGTGTCTTATGGCTTTTGGAAACTTCTTAGTTTCATGAGGTCATACTTATTAATTGCTCATCTTAGAGCCTGAGCTGTTGGTGTTCTGTTTGGGAAGTTGCCCCCTGTGCTACAGAATTTAAAGCCAGTACCCACTTTCCATTTTACTAGATATAGTATTTTCTGGTTTTACATTTGTGATCCACATGGACTTGAATTTTGCTCAGGGTGATAAATATGGGTATATTTGCTTTTTTTTTTTTTACATCCAGTTGAATCAGCACCATTTGTTGAGTATGCTTTTCCCCTCATTATTTAGTTTTGGTTTCTTTCTCAAGGTTTATTTCTGGGACATTGGTTTGATTGCATTTATCAAGCAGTCTGTTTGTATGCCAAAACCATGCACTTTTTATTACTATTGCTCAGTAGTACATCTTGAATTGAGGTATTCAAGTACATCTTGAATCAGGAACTGCGATACCTCCAGAATTTCTATTTTATTGTTTTATTATCATAATTAATTCATATTACATCTAGATTGTAATCCATCGCCTTGCTTGTATCTTCCTGCTCCCACTCTTCCTTCCTTTTCCATTCTATTCCCCTCCCCATTACCTCTTACATTTGATATCCTCCTCCCCAACCTTCTGACCACATCCAATCAGGTCTCATCTGGATCGCCTGAATCCCCTTCCTCTGTATTCCTACAGGACCTCTCCCGTAAGGGTCAGTGATCAAATTGAGGGCACCAGAGTTCTTGGCAGAGACAGTGTTCTGATCCCCATGGTCCCGGTGTGGAATGAGTTGTCCATTAGCTATATCTGACCAGGAGGTATAGGTCCTCTGCTTGCCATGTCCTTGCTTGGAGCATCAGTTTGTAGAGGTTCCCATGGATCCAGGTCCAACAGCATTGCTAATCTCCTTGTGGAACTCCCAACAATCTCCCCACCCCTGGCTTTGCATACCTCAATTCTTGCATAGATTTCTCAGCTCGTTACTCAGAGTCTCGCTGCATGTCCCTGCATCTGTCCTGTTCCCCCTTTGGTAGAATCTATCAGAGGACATCTATATTGGGCTAATATCCACTTATAAGTGAGTATATACCATGCTTTTCTTTCTGGGTCTGGGTTACCAAACTCAGGATGATCCTTTCTAGTTCCATCTATTTGCTTGTAAATTTCAAGATGCCTAGTTTTTGATAGCTGAATCGTATTCCATTATGGAAATGTACCACAGATTCTTTATCCATTTGTCAGTTGGATGACAAATAGGTTGTTTCCAGATTCTGGCTATTATGAATCAAGTTGATATGAACATAGTTGAAAAAAATATCCGTGTGTAGTAGAGCATCTTTCAGGCAAATGCACAGAAGTAGAACCGCTGCTCTTTAGGTACCACAATCCCTAAATTTGCGGGAAATATCCAGATTGATTTCTAAAATGGTTGTACACATTTGCACTCCAGCAAGCAAAGGAGAAATATTCCCCTTTCTCCACATTCTCACCAGCATGTCCTGTCATTTGGGTTTTTGATTTTAGACATTTGTAAATGTATAAGATGGAATTTCAGAGTTGTTCTGATTTGCATTTCCTTGATGACTAGGAATGTTGAATATTTCTTTAAGTGTTTAACAGCTATTTGATAATCCTCTGTTGAGAATTCTCTGTTTAACTCTGAGCCCCATTTTCTAATTGGGTCATTTCATTTGGTGGTGTTTAATTTCTTGGGTTCTTTATATACTTCTGATATTAGCCCTTTGTCAGATGTAGGGTTAGTGAAGATCTTTTCCCAGTCGGTAGAATATCATTTTGTTCTGTTGATTGTTTCCTTTGATTACAGAAGCTTTTCCATTTCCCAGGGTCTCAGTTATTAATTGTCGACCTTAGAGCCTGAGCAGTTGGTGTTCTGTTGTAGAAGTTTTCTCCTATGCCAATGATTCAACGCTTTTCCCCAGCATTTCTTTTCCCATATTTTGTGTGTCCAGTTTTAAGTTTAGGTCTTTAATCCATTTGGACTTTAGTTTTGTTTTCCATGATAAATATGTGTTTATTTGCTTTTTTTCTACATGTAGCCATCCAGTTAGTCCAGAACAATTTGTTGAAGATGCTGGTTTTTTTTCCCATTGTATTCATTTGGTTTCTTTGTCAAAAATCAAGTTTATGTGGGTATATTTATGGGTCTTCTCTTCAATTCCACTGACAGCCAGCATATTTATATTACAGTACCATGTTGCTTTTATTACAGTTGCCCTATAGTATACCTTGAGATCTGGGATGGAGAGTCCTCCTGAAGATCTTTTATTATACAAGATTATTTTTAGCTATTCTGGATTTTTTGTTTTTCAATATGAAGTTGTAGAATCATTTTATTCAGGTGGTGTTATATGGCTCTGACTTTTGTTGCTAGTGTTCTTGTGCTTGCCTCTAGGCATCTGATTTTCCCTGGTGTTAGCAAGGCCAATGAGATTGCTGTCTATGTTCATGTTGGCCAGGCTGGTTGTTTGTTAGGGCTTCCCAGTGGCTTCCTCATGATGGTGGACATTGAGTGTTGGAGTCTGCACTCAGGTTAGCTCAGCTAAGTTCTTGGTCTGTATCCCAGTTGGGTCACGTTGGAGAGATGTAGACTGATAGAGCTCCAAGCCCAAAGCTTCATATGTGTCCTACATTTATTTGTAAGATGGCAGGACTCTGCCTATCTGCTCTATGTTTTTGATGGGCTAGCCAATAAACAGCTGCAGGCCTGTGAGATATCTGAGCCCAAAATGCTCATTTGCCAAACAGACATTCTTGAGATGGCAATAAATGTAAGTCGTGGCCCACACCAGACTCATCTATGCCTATTTTCTCTGTAGCCCAGATGGGCCAGGATGGTAGGCAACTGGGGGAGCTGAAGGGAATCGAGCTAAAAGATGCTGGGGTGCTCCACAGGCCTTCTCAAGTAGGGTTCTGCTTATCTTCTGTTTTCTAGGATGGACTAGGCTGGTAATCATCTGGCAATCTGTTCAAGGAATGGCAACTAGTGTGGATGTGGTCCATGCAGGGCTCTGCTCTGCCTGTCTGCTCTGTAACCTAAATGGGTTAGGCCAATGAGCTGCAGGTGAACTTAGAGAGATCTGAGCCAAAAGCTGCTCACAATGTGGTAACTATTGTGGTGTATGACCTTCGTAGGTCTCCATTAAGCATGTCCGCTCAGTGCCCTAGGTGCAGTACACCAGGAGGCTGCAAGTGGGCAGGGAGAGAGAGAGAGATCATAGCCCAAAGTTGCTAGGATGGTGGCACATAATGTATAATGTAGACTGTGCAGGAGTGAGCTCTGACTGTCAGCTCTCTGTCCTGGCTGTGTCAGGTGTGTAATCTTCAGACACATGGAGAGAGATCTGATCCCAAAGCTGTTAGCAGGATTGCAGGTAATGTGGAGTGTGGCTGGAACCTGGACTTAGGTCTGTCTGTACGATCAGTGTTAAAAACTAGACAGGCTAGAAAGTGACTGGGGCTGAGAGAGATCAGAGCCCAAACAACTCTGGTACTCCACATGTCTTTTCAAGATGGCAGGACTCAGTTTACATCCTCTGTGACCCAGATGTGCTAGGCCAGTAAGCAGTTGGTAGATAGAGAGAACTGAGTCAGAAGTTGCTATCAGTATGGTAGATAATGTTGACTGTGGCCAGTGCTGGGACTCAGCTCAGCCTGTTGGCTCTGTGTCCCAGATACAATAAGCAGCAGACGGGAGGAGAGAACACAAAGCTGTTTGGGTTCTCACAGTCTTTCCTAAAATAATGGCTAATGTTGATTGCCCCACAAGACTTTCCTCTGCAATAGCTGGAACCAAACCATGCTCCACTCAATGTGGAGACCTCCCACATTGGAATCAGCAGGACTGTTATTTTGTAGCTTTCAGTTTGGTCTTTAGGTCATTGAGCAGTCCTAGTTGTCCTGCTGATCAGAAACAGTGTGTGATTGGTGCCACCATCTTTGATGTCTCCTCCAAGTCTGTTTCTGAAGATCCTTTTTCTCTCAAGAGACTTGAGTGAACATTTTGAGCTTTCAGCCTTCCCCTCATTTTTTTTTCAAAATAGATTATATAAAGACTATGAAGCAAAACAAGAAAACCTCATTGAGTAGCAAGGCAGGAGAACACCCAGAGGCAGCAGATCCTATTTTGCAAACTTCATTAAAGAACATTGCCAACCCATTTAACCCTGTCAATTCCTCTATTACATTGGAAGTGAAGTTTTGTATTATGCCCAATCTATAGTTGGGCACTATCTTTAAGCATAGATTTTTCATAATCTACTTCCTTTAGGGTTCTAAATCACTTGATCCTCACTTTTAGCAGACTGATCAGAGGAAGGAAATAAAATCCGCAAGTAGATAAAAGAAGTTGTCGACCTGCTTAGATGTAATTCCTTGGGAGCAATACCACCCTGCGTTGTCAAAATACAAGCAGTCCAGTCCAATAGCCAACACGAAAGAGCAACATGAATCTTCAGTGGTTGCAGGATCCAGCAGAAACCACAAGCCTTAATTGCATCATCAGGAGTCAGTGGAAGCAGTCATAGTTAGCCAGATTAACCTGAGAAGTACTCTCAATTTTTTCACTCTGTGATGCATAGAACAATGAAACCAGGAAAGATTAACAAAGTTTTGAGCAGTGTACAAATGCCAAAAGTCTCGTACCACTGGTCATGGTCCCTTTTATACTCCTTCTCACCATCACGTGCCCTTTCACGTTTCTAGTCCCAAAAAATACATCACATTCTCTTTCACAAATAAAGCAATTAGTTACTTTGAAAAATAATATTCTCTTCTAAATCACTAGCAAGTCATCACTATGAGTAGTAAGCCTTTGATAAGCCTTTGATAATTTTGCTAGTGAAAACCCAGATACTGAGAAAGAAGACACCAAAACAAATATATTTCTTGTTACATTATTTTTGAATTAAAAATTAGTGTTGAAATGTCTCCCAATTTATTCTTTTGAAGTAAACATACAGGCACACATGTTAAACATATTAAATGTTTATGTTTTACATAATGAAACATAAATATGAAATCTGCTCTTAAAAATAATTTAAAAATAAAATCACATTAACACATTTGTTTGGTAACCTGTGGCATAAATATATATAAATATAACATGAAACTGATACCATTATAACAATTTATTACTATGGTTAAAACATTAATGTAGATTTCTTTAACATTTGTTTATAATTAGTTACATGTAAGTTATTTTACTGTGAATGCTACAAAGAAAGAACAAAGTCTATATCTTTTAAATAAAAATATTTGTAAAATGTATGTACATTGCTAATACTAAAAATTTCTCAACATACTTGAAGCAACTTGATTTTCTGTCTCTTAGTACAGTGAGTTTGATTGAATAATGAGCTCTTAATTTATTAACTGTTACTCCAGAGTAAATCTTACCACTAGTTTCCAAAGCAACTCTAAGTAATCCTGTAAATCTTAGAAGAAGAGAGGTTAGGTGGTCATATAACATATAAAGTTTTAGTTCAATACTATTGTAGTAATCAGGAAGAGATGAATTGAATAACATTGTAGAGAATTTTCCCTGCATTTTTAAATCCTAAACAACATCATTAAGGTCTAGTAGTATGAAGTAGCATACTTCCATAGGGAAGAAATCATGAAAAATGCTATGTGTATCAGTAGAAATTATTATTGTTTACAACACAAATGTTGTATTGTATTTTAATGATAAATTTTAAGAATTATATGATTAAAAATACAGCATTTTTTTCTGAAAAAATATAATTTAGGTTTATTCTTATGACAGGGACACTCGTCTGAAACACATATTTAGCATATATTTTTTTCAGTGAGGAAAATTTCTTTTTTTTTTTTGTTATTTTTATTTTTTTACATATATATTATTACAGATGTGTACAACAAACTACCTACATTAAGAAGAACTATGAAATTATTTAGTGTATCCTATGTCCAAGACAAAATTTATAAAGCTGTGATACATTGGAAAGGCATTATGATAATTATTTACTTTAGAAGAAATGTTATCCATGATACACTTTAGGAATGATGATACTCTGATTAGTTGTAGGCTTATATAATCATATGGACATCTCTGGTTTATATCAGTTAAACTTATGTTCAGAATCTGAACTTTTCCTACGCCTCTACCCCTACTAACATGAAAAATCACGTTAGGTTATATTCACATGGTGAGTTGACTTTAATTCCTGAATAAAATATAGACATACATAATTAATTACCTATTATTCATTCTGGTTAAGTTGGAATTGTTATATTTTATTTTAGATCTCTATATCTTTATTAATGATAAGAGATTATGTTTAGTTGACAAAAACATGCCAAGTATGTCATAATGGCTCCATAAAATAACATTGTTGGAACTGATGGCCTCTGTTTTTTACTCTGGATATATTCAGGTAAATTTGAACTGTAACTTTCTAAAGTATTTGGGAGAATACTTTATTTCATATTTCCAGTCTTTTTGAACATGTTTGTTTTGGAGTTAATTGTAATATGTGAAAAATACATAATGCTTTTATTTCCTTTGATTATGTAAGTCAGAGAATTAATAAGCTACCACAGTTCCCCTGTATGTTCATGTGCATGTTTTGTCTTTAAACAGAATCTTTAGGATTTATGCCAAAGTTGATTTGGGTGAATTCCCTGGAACTTCAACTTGCTTTATATAAAATCTACATTGTTAAAATGTCTTACACCATTATGAACATAGTGAAAAGATGACAATAACAGGGGCAAGAAAACCCTAGGGTGTAAAGTAATTCAGTATTAATCTTATTTTTCTGTGAAAAAAATTGCTAGTTTCAGGGTACACAAGAGACTATGTGCTCAGTCAAATGAAAATTAAATTTAAAAGCACTACAAATAGCCATGTTTTTAAAATTATTCATATATTGCAATTTTAGTGAAGATGTCACCTGTGTTCTGTAAACTTTAACCTATTAACATGAATTATAGGTAATAATGTTATATCCCTTAAATATAATGCAATTTTATTCCTTATGGTGCTATAATAGTTCCATTCAAATTTAATATTTCTGTACTTCTGTAAATTTTACTATCAATTTCAAATTATGAAATATTTTTCATTTAAATTTCTCTATGACATTTATCTTCTCTTTCATTTATTTCACTTTTTTGATGGTGGACCTTCCAATGTCCCATAATTTTAGTGAGACCAAGCTTATCTCAATACTACCAATTTGAGAATTAAGCCTTCCGTGACATGGATGCTAGGGAAATAACACAACTATATAAGACTCATATAATCCTTACTGTGACATTTATAATTTATTTTTTTTAACTATTTATGGCTTGGGGTTGTGGTACGAACCTTTAATCCTAGTATTCAAAAGGCACTGTCTCTCTGATTTTTTTTCTTTTTTAAAATATATTTTATAAATTTATTCATATTACATTTCAACTGTTATCCCATTCCTTGTATCCTCCCATTCGTCCCTCTCTCCCATTTTTCCCTTACTACCCTCCCCTATGATTGTGACTGAAGGGGACCTCCTCCCCCCTTATG
>NW_026131698.1:0-49735 GCF_903995435.1 Acomys russatus
CACTCAAGTTCTTATTTGGAACAAATTAAGAAATTTGGAACAAAGTAAATAATATGTTTATGTATAAATATAGGAAGTCCCCATGTCTCAAAATTCTTACTTGACATTTTTCCAGTCATTTTTGTTTGAATTTATGCTCTTTAAATGAATTCTTTATAGCCACAACAAAATCCATATTTTTCTAGTAATAATGTAACCATTGACCTAGAACTACTTTATATTAGTCAAGAGATAAGTGGCCTCAGAAATGACCTCAAAGATACTACTTAACACACATACACAGACACACACAGACACACACACACACACACACACACAGAGCTCTATAATGTTTATAATTTTATATTGAACCATTGTCTTCCAATAACCAGAGAAAGCAACTTATTGGTTCAAAAGACACTTTATATGTTGCTTACATTGTTATATTACCAATTCTCTAACCATATAATGATCTCTGGCCAGCCTCTCACCATGTAATAATCATATTCAAAATTTAATAGTCACATCATTAGAAGCACTTGATTATATGATAAAAGAATTGTCTTTCTTGCTTATTTTCATTCTACGGTTAAGGCAATTGTCAAACATTCTGATATATTTTTATTAGCCCAGAAACATACGCATTCAAACATACACATAAGCATATAAATAAAACAGCATAGAGAAGTATATAGAAGTCTTTTAAAATTCATATGGCATGGTCTTGTTATTCTGAGAGAGGCTGATTTTCGGTGCTCTTTTACCTTTAATCGCTACTAAGTAGGAAGGTTACTGTTGAGTGCATAGTGCAGGGAGTCTTACGGAAGAGTTGGGGACTAGAAAGACGTGGAGAGGACAGGAGCTCCACAAGGAGACCAACGGAGCCAAGAAATCCTGGCAGGGGTGGGGGAGCTGCAGAGGCTGAGTCACCAACCAAGGACCTAGACCCCCTGCTCAGATGTAGTCCATAGGCAGCACAGCCTCCTTGTAGGTCCCATAACATGGGGAGTAGGGGCTGCCTCTGACATGGACTCTGCTGCCCACTCCTTCCTTGATCACTTCCCCCTGGCAGGGCAGCCTAGCCAGGCCACAGAGGAAGAGGATGCCGGCAGTCCAGATGAGACTTTATAGGCTGAGGTCAGATGACAAGGGAGGAGGGTTCTCCCTTTCTGAAGACTAGGGGAGGGGGGAGGGAGGATGAGGAAGGAAGGGGGACTGGGAGGTGACAAAGGAGGGGCTACAATTGGGATGTAAAGTGAACAATTTAAAAAAAAAACTGTGAAGAGTTTCAAAACATAATTCATTTCCTATGACTTACCCTGTTGCCACCCATAGAAATAAATTGTACGCAGTCTGAAATATAAAAAATAATTATGGACATAAATTCACCTGGTTATTAGAAATATACCTATCTTAATAACAAAATCTGCCTAGAGCCTTCTTTGGAGGTTTTCTAGCTGAGCTGTTGCTGCTGGAATCCCACTAACTTGTGTAGACTTTCACCAGCGAAAGTAAGGACGAGCGGCATCTGACCACAACATGGAAGCGAAAGTAAGGACGAGAGGCATCTGACCACAACATGGAAGCGATATTACTGAAAGTGTAGTTTTCGTTTTGCTGTGCGATTCACCTTTATGTCCCTAATGTCACCCTTCAAATAATTAGGACGAATGTTGTGCATTACTAAGAGTTTTGTGTTGGTAATTCATGCGACTACTTACAGGTTTGGGGAAATTGGAAAGTTTTAATTTTTATCCAAGAGCATCTTCCTTGAAGCTGTTATTCAAAAGAGGGTAGCAGAGAGACTGAAGACAATGTGGCATATTGCTGTTGATGCAGGTTGCTCCCCAGGATTTGATGGTGACACTCTGTCGCTGAGGACGACAGACAAGGTGGCCAGAGGACGACAGACAAGGTGGCCAGAGGACGACAGACAAGGTGGCCAGAGGACTCGGACAAAAGGCTGGCACTGACCTCAGAGCTGCCTCTGCTGCCTTCTTCCACAGTGCAAGAAGGTGCTGTTCTGGCTGCTGCAGGCCAAAAGTTACCAACACACCCTCAACTTGTTGTGAGCCCTTTGAGCTGCAGAAATGACTGGTCTGGCAGGATATGCCCAGTAGTGGTATGAATATTGTAAGGGTAACAATTCACTTTTCTGATTAGATTTAAGGCTCTTTCTACCAGAATAAACACATGCCCAATACTGTAAATCTATCCAAGAGCCTGTGGCTTGGGAGCTCAGAGACCCTTGGGGTGAACCTACTGCTGTTATCACGCTTAATAGAAATAGTAGCAAGCTTCCTTCCAAATACCTATCTTTTAAACCACAGATTAGTTCAGCACTCGGTCCTTATCAGTGAATGGCTATTAACACTCAGCCTAAATGGGATATTATATCACACATGCCCACATCTCAAATACCATCATGAAAAAGTTGCAGGAAGATTGTAACACAGGCTGTGGAGGACTGGGATGACATAGTGTGTTTTGGACATCACAGAGCAATTACACTCAAGAGTTCACAGCATTTGTAGTTGCCTGCACAAGACCTGTGCAAGAAATACCCTCAAAAAGATTAAGCCAGTCTACAGTTCTGATGGATAAAACCAGGGGCGCATCCATAATTATTGGTATCTTGAAATAAAATGATTATATATTTGTGTGCACATACATATGTGATATAATTGTATATAAATGTCTAAAATATTCAGACACCCCAAAATCAAAACTGCCAATCAATAAGTGGAAAAAAAAAAACCAAGAAGTTGGTCCCGGGGACAGGAGAGATGACCCTGATGCCTGTCGGCTGCAGCACTCGGACTAGGCAGCACAGGGAAGCTGGCTCTGGAGGCGGGGGTGTGGGCGAGCGAGCCTGAGGGCAGGAGAGCAGTGGCGTGGGTGTGGTGAGCCAGCCTGAGGGCAGGAGCGCAGCGCGTGGGTATGGACAAGGGCAGGAGGGCAGCAGAACTGGCCCTGTCTCCTGCTGACTGAGGGCAGCACTAGATGTCCCAGCAGTGCTGGAGAGCTCTTCCTGGTGGTGTGGATGTGAGCCCGCCTGCAGGCTAACCAGTTCAGCTATCGTGAAGACTGTACCTCAGAAAGTAATTGATTTAGTGTATTTTTCTTTCAGGTTATAGTCAAAGTCCCTAAAAGGGGACTTAGTAAGTTACATACACTCAGTGAATATTTGTCAATGAGCAAAAAAGCCAAAGTGCTTCACTTACATGTTAATAATGCACTCATAAATTTTGGGTTGGCTTGGTTTCTTTGAACTTTGCTTCCCAACTCCACTGAGCCAACTTATTACTATTATTATTTCAAAGCATCACTGAAAAAAATAATCTTCGAGAAACAACTTTTCTAGCTGTGAAAATATTTTTGTTAATATTACCAGAATCTAGATTTGCTTGAAGGATTTATGACATTAACCGTTTTCTTTTCTGAATTACTATCATTAATTGTGACTAATACTGACCTTATAACTTGTAACAGGGTAAATAGTATAATTTCAGTAGCTTAGTGTTTACTAGACTAGGGCACTCTTCATGTTTTTTAACTAGAGCAGGATGATAAATATGGACATTAATAGTTTCTCAAGTTGTTTAATTTTTGTTCTGTCAAAGTTTTAAAACTGCTATTTGCTTTACAAACCACGAGGAAATTAACAGTGCTTGGCCACGTTTTTATTCATATTTTCAGCATCAGAAAGAAAAGGAAGAGAATGTAAACCCTAAGTCAAGGAGATAAATGCCTATGAGTTTACCAGAACAACCACGGCAAGCAACAAGGTCATTGGCAAATGTCAGTCATTGGAAAGGTAGGTACTGAACTTTGCCAATAAAGTCCAGTTTTCAACATGCAGTTTCCCTTATGCACACTTTGCCATTATCACTACAGTCCACTCCACTTTCATTTCTTCTTCATCCCAGCTAGCGTGACTCTCTCTGTCTGCTATGCTATCGAAATCCAAAATGACAAGTAAGAATAGAGCTTGAGTTAGGAAAAAGCACTCCAGATAATGTACATTTCCCTAAACATTTTGCTCTGTTAAGTACTCTTAACAGCTTCCTGTTCTTTATATGCAGAAATAAACTAAACAACATTTTCTAACGGAGATTTTCCAGCTAGTCAAAAAAAGTAAAAAACAAAAAAAACCCAAACTACTTTATACAATTTAAAAATAGAATGGTGCTTACCCGAGAGTAAGGAAAGTGGTAGATGGAGAAGTCTGTGGAAAGTTGATTCGTGGGCACAAGTTCAGTCAGAGAGAAGCTAAAGTTCTGTGTTCAGTAAGATAACTACAGCCAATGAGAGTGCATAGTATATATCAAAAGGCTGGGGGAAACCTATTTTAAACACGTTTAACTTGAAGAAATGATAAATACGTAGAAGACATGCTTAATCTAACTTAAGCAATCAGCCTACACACTGAAACACCCCATATATATACTTTTTATTTTTATGTACATTTAAAATAACCTTAATAATACACAGGAGCATGAGCACTGAGGCTGCAGCGTAGTGGTGACATGTAGCTCAACATGACAATCATATCATTTCCACTTCTCTATACCCTATTTCAGCTCTCAAGGTGATTTCCCAACTCTCTCTCTCTCTCTCTCTCTCAAACTCATGACTTCTTTTAAAATTATTATTGTCATATATATGCAAATGAGTATATATAAAAAGAACCTACTGTGTCTGCTTAGTGTTGCTCGTGTGTTTACAGCCATGTGGGATTGGATAACCTATCAAGTATCAAGGGTCACGTGTGTGGAGAACACTGAGGCATCAGCAGCCACTGGATGCTTGTACATCTTCCTCTAGGGACAGAGCCTTGTGAGATTCCTCCCATCCCACTGGGATGCTGACTGATGTGGCTATTGTGTTGGTCTTCTGTAGTTGGTCACAGTGTTGAACCTTCTTGGTTGTAGCTTCCCTGTCGTATAGACGAGACACTGTCTCTCAGCAGATATTCTCGTTCTTCTTTCTTAAATCTTCCTGACTTTCCGTTGTAGATGTATCAATCCAGGTTAAGCCCCCCGTGGTCAGTTATCTGCATCTTGTCCAGTTGTGGATTTCTGTGACTATCTCAGTCTGCTGCAAGAGACGTTTCTTTGATGACAGGTGATTGCTACACTTATCTGTGGGTGTAAGAACAAGTGTTTAGAATGCACTCAGAATTTATACCAAATTAGGAAAGTAGCAATAGTTGGTTTTTCTCTAGAGTACAAGGCCTTACTAGCCATGGCTAGTTGGCTAGCTGCCAGTGTCAGGCATGACTTTCCTCCTGTGAGGAGGCCAGTTTGATGGCTGTTGGTTTTCCTTATGATACAAAGGCCACTATGGCACCACTGGGGTTATCTTCCATGCCGGTCTTTGTTGTGTTCTGTGAGGATTAGAGCTGGGTAGGATTACTGATTGCTTTTCTCCCTTGGGATTTTCATGGCACCATTAGGCACTGTGAGAACTACTACCTGGGAAGGAGGTGTCTAGGTCAGTTCTAGCTCTATTCCTCCAGCAAAGGGAGATAGAGATGACCTTCCATTTCTGAAAAGCCACAAAGGGCAATGGTCCATTTTGCTTTGGGAGTCTCTTGGACTACCCTGATCAGCAACTAGAAGGAAGATTTCCTGCCTGCCACTGGGGGTTTTGTTAAATTGCCTATAGCTCTTTGAGGGAGTAATATCAACCCAAGTGACATAACATCATTTCATATGTGTATATATGTATATATGTTCGTGTGTATGTATGTTTGCATACACATGTATACAAATAAACTTTTATGTATTGTATATGTATTTTTGGTTGTGAACCTAAGCCTTTAATATCTGAGATATCTCCTCAGCCTTCAAAGAATTAGAGGCAGCCACACACACAAATAAAAAAGTTTGCTTTAATTAATTTGACCATGTTGCTTTGGGTCAGTGGTCTTTCTTCCATCTTTAGAATTAACACAACCATCTTGGCAGTGTCTGAAGCATAAAAGAAGAAAAACCGTGGCTGCATTATTGCTTTGTTTCTTTCACTGATGCCTGCTAAAGAATGAGGAATATATTTTTGTTAAATATACACAGAAATGCCTTAATGTAGTAATTATCCACTTAACTTTCAATTAGAAGGACAATATTAATATTCATAAATATCTCCTACACCTAAAGTTAATTTTAAAGAAAATTTAAAGGTTTACAAATCTTAAATATTCAGCCAGCCTCTTTCCTCTCAACACATTCCTCCCTCTACTACCAATTCCCATTACCCAGCTGAATAAGAATGCCCATGAAAATATGGAGGTTTGGGAAAATGGTAAATGAAAATTTAAAATTCGGTGTCAGACAGTAGGAAAGAGAGGCAGTCAACTACTGCTGTTCCCTTATTTTGTAAATGAATTATTTATGGGGAAATTGAGGCGATATGGTTAAGTATTTTAGATCATGAATCAAAATTGCTATTCAGAAGTCACCTTGAGATCTTAGCTACCAAAAAGGATTTCCATTTAAAAGATGGGTATGTAAAGGCATAAAGGCTGCTGATCAATTGGAGACACTTATTGTTCATGATGATGAAAACGAACATGCACCATTTACATGGTTCCTTTGACTCTGACTTGTGCGTATGCTGACTGTATCATAGCGTACAAATTACTTCCTATGAAGCAGCTTGCTCCATTTAGATACCATGGAGATCTAGGCTAAAATTTTGCTGCAAATAAAAGCACTTAAGTAGGATGTTTTTTCCAGTTTTAATAAGGTGTAAAGGCTCAAGTGGACATACAGTCTGTTCTGCAGTGGGGTGAAAGGGAGAAGAAAGGAAGAAAGAAAGAAAGAAAGAAAGAAAGAAAGAAAGAAAGAAAGAAAGAAAGAAAAGAAAGAAAGGAAAGGTCTAGGGCATGCCATTTCACACCTCAGGTCACAGGTGGTCTCTGTTATTGCTGCTCCACTGTCAATCAGTTTACCATCCTCGCAGGATTTTCTTCTGACACAGCTGAGGCTGGAGGATGTGTTCCATTCTGTGTTGGCAGGAGGCTGTGTGACTGCCCTTTCTCTCCTGAGGCAGGGTTTCTCTGTGCCTCCCAGGCTTGGCTGAACCCTGCAGCTAGGCTTCAGGAGTAGCTCCGTTTGCAAGTGAGCACCACAAAGGCTGAACAGGGCTTTCCTTTTCATCTGAATTTCTCATGAGTATCCTCAGGAAACATGCCAAGTATTTGTGCTTGTCCTTGACACAGTGCCCATGTATGTCATGTATGTCGCAGGCACTGCAACTTATAGCTGTGAAAAAATTTACATTTTAAAATGTGCACAGAATCATTGTAATGACTCAATGGTAGAGGGAGAGAAAGATTTTGTGCCCTTCTGGCTGAGAAAAAAACAGTTGGAAGAACTGTCATGGCCTATATCAAAGGCACACCCAAATCCAGAGCTTTGCTTCTTCTGGTGCCTGTACACATTTGTGCTAATACAAATTTTAAAAATCAACACTGTTAGTAATAGTACAAAAGTACAGTGAAAAAAAAGGAAATTGTAAGGAAAATCAACTATTTGTTTTTAATTATTTTTATTTTTGATCAGCTTCTAAGAATCAATTATTCAAGTAGGCAAACTGGTTTGAAACTTGCAAGAAATTGCTCAAAACTGAGCAATCCTCAGTGTGTGTGCGTGCATGCATGTGTGCATGTGTGTGTACGTGTGTGTGCGTGTGTGTGTGTGTGTGTGTGTGTTTGCTTGGTTGGTTTTTTGTTTTCGTTTTTGAGGTTTTTTGGGGTGCGGTGTTTGTTTGTTTGTTTGTTTTGATGGAGGTTAGAGTACTTTGGCTCAAGCAAACTGTTTTTTCCCCTTAACAGTAACAGACAAGAGGACATAGAAGTCAAACAACAAAAGGGCTTTTTGAATTCACAAAATGTTTTCACAAGTCCCCTCACCCACCCCTTTCACACAGAGGCTGCCTCCAAACACAAATGCCACCTTTATCTTACAGGTCCAGGACATGTGAGTAGCAGCAAAGGTCTGCTCAGCATTTCTCTCACAGTAGGAAGCTGTAAAATTCCGCAGACGCGCTGTACAATGCAGGCCTTATTTAGAAAAGGAAGGCAAAGCAAAGGCGTGAGACAGTACGTTATTTGCTTTTGGTCTTTCTTGCACTTAGGTTGTTTGACTCAGGCTTCAAGCAGCGAAGAGAGATAACCCCTCCTGAAGCGCCTCCTAGACTTCAGACCTCCGCCAAGGGTTTGAGTGAAGATGCAGGAAGTCTGCTGGCTTCGATAAGAAAGAGTAAAAGGCAGGACAGAGCCTTAGGAAGTGGAAAGATACACAAAGCGGTGCTCTCTGCGCAGCCCCGCAAAGTTAGGATAAAGAACAGTTGCCTTATTTGTGTGATGACAAAACAAAAGTTATTAATTATGGAATATACGTGCTGGCCATAGCAGCAATCTAGATTTTTAGTAATAGAACAAATAAATACGCTTGTTTTTTTTTTTCAATTTGTATTGAATTTGAGGTCATGTGCTTCACTTTCATTAAATTTACTACCTACCTATAATAAAATGTGATGAAAGTTGTTTAAAAATTTATTTGAGGCTTTCATAATTTAAAAGAAAAAATTTGAAAATGTGTTTTAAACTCTATGGCTCTAGAGACTATGGAAAGCGTGCCTTCTTTCAAATTCTTGGCCTCTTTATACATACATATTTCTAAATACATAAATACAACCTGGTCAGCCTACATAAATGCTACTTATATGTATGTTTTCAGGGTTGCCCATTTGGCATTGGGCAGCCAGTTGCTGTGCTCTTCCTGGTGGAAGGACTATCGCTCCCAGTTCAGCGTTCCTTGCCGCCTTGCGATCTGTGTAGGGTTAAGGCCACGTGGGCTTCCCCTGCCCGCTTCAGCATGGCTGCTCTTGCTGACCTTCTTCAGCTCATGGTGAGGCAGCCATGTTGATGAGACTTTGGGGCTGTCGCTTTCAGCATCTCTAGGAGACACTGTCTCACAGGAAGCTCCCCGATCCTCCAGCTCTTACAGCTTTTCACACTCCCTCTTCTGCAGTCATTTTTCTGTCAGACAAGAAGTTTGTCAGAAAAGAAGCCCTGGTCCAAAGTCCCAGTGTCACTCGCATGTGGCTCCAGAGAAGGGAGAACGGGCAGTGGCATAAGTGTGAGGTGACAAGAAAGGTTTTCCACGCTCAGGTCTGTGTTCAAAGAAGAATTCTTTAAAATCTATTTTATAGAAGAAAAAATCCATGTTTTATGCCCATTTCCCCTATCACTTATGCTTGTGACAAAACAGGACCTTCTGATCTCCCACGACAATTGTAGTGAGCAGGTCTCTCCTCCCTCCAAACTAGGGCCTGTCAGTAATAGCATCTAAATCAGGGATGCATCTATGATCGCTAAGTTCCATTACTTAGGAAATATAAAAGACAAAAATAATTCTCAAAGAGCATCTGCAGCCTCTTCTGTATGAGCACAGTCTTTCCGATCATCCAGACATTCCTTCCCCCTCTAAGGACGAGCAGAGGTAAAGAGACCTAACATAAAACCTGAGTGGCAATCAGGCCATCATGTCACTGCCATGAACCTCAACTTTCCTGATGTTACCTCATTTGAATAGAAAACACTTATGAAATAAAAAGCTCTGCTGCTGTTTTCTGTCTGTACTCTCAATGAGGAGCTAAGTCAGAGTAAGGGAATAGGACACAAAGGTAACTTTTGTCTGGTTTGTACCGAAAAGTCTAATTTTGAACACTATCATCCCTTTGAAGCTGAGATATATAAGGAAGGCAAATGTCAATAAAAAACTGTATGCAAAAAATTGTATGTGATTTTTTGCTCAAGTTACTGGATTTATGAATGTATTTCTAAGATATATCTATTAGTATCAACATAAGTTTTTAGAGGTGTACCTGACTATTACAATGAAAGAATGAGAAAATGAATGGTGAAATAATGCGAATCTTGCTAAGTAGTGAATGCTTTAGGAGAAATTTCAAGATTATATCCCAACTTTGATTGCCTCAACAGAATTGTGGCTCTCACTGACAACAGACAGCTGAGTTATTCTCAGAGTGGCACATCTCAGATGGTGTCTATTTTCTATCAGATCACGTGAAACGACACTTCTCTCTGAGAAGCCCGCAGCCGTGCTGGCTATGGCTGCCCTTCCCGGAGCCCCTCTTTCTGCTCATCTCTGTGCTTAACCTCTGCTCATACCTCTTCCTAACAAACTCCCACGTGCTTCTCGCTGGCTCGCTCTGAAATTCTTAGCCAATCGTCCCAGCTTAGCCGCTGGGAGCCTCTGAGCAGAAGCCCTCAGGATGCTGCAGGTGGCAGTTGGAGCTATGTCTCCAGCACTTTGCTCCTCTGCTGCTGCTGTCCTTCCTGGAAGTCATTAAGGGACACTCTCTGGAACACTCTTGCCTAAAAAGTGTTCTGAGGGAATCAGCTTGGAAGAAGGAAGCTGGCAGGAGCGGGATGGAGAAGAAGAGGAGGCCCTGGGGTGTGAATGTAATCACAGTGTATAATATACAAATGCATTATTAAAAGTTAAAAATAAACAAATTAATTTATAAAAGTATATTGAAGAAAAGGACTCATTTTTATAACTTATTCACTTTACATCTCGATTGTAGCCCCCTCCCTCGTCTCCTCACAGTCCCACCCTCCCAACCTCCCTCACTTTCCACCAATCTCCCTACCCTAGTCCTCAGAAAGGGGGAGTCTTCCTTCTTACCATCTGACCTCAGCCTATAAAGACTCATCAGGAATGCCTGCATCCTCTTCCTCTGTGGCCTGGCAAGGCTACCCTGTCAGGCGGGAAGTGATCGACCAGCAGGCAACAGAGTCCATGTCAGAAAAGCCCCCCCCCCCCCCCCCGTTCCCTGTATTATGGGACCCACAAGGAGACTGTGCTGCCTATCACCTACATCTGAGCAGGGGGTCAAGGTCCTCACCATGCATGGTCCTTGCTTGGTGCATCAGTCTCTACAAGCCCCCCTGGGCTCAAATTTGTTGGCTCTCTTGGTCTCCTTGTGGAGTGCCTGTACCCTCCAGGTCCTTCTCCCCCACCTCCTCCACAAGACTCCCTGTGATTGCCCACAACTTGGCTGTGAGTGCCAGCGTTTCAGTCGATGGGTAGAGACTTTCAGAGGTCATCTGTGGTAGGCTCCTGTCTGTTCCCTCTCTTCAGCCACTTCCAGTGTCTAGTCTATCTGCCCTTCTGAATGAGAATTAAGCATCCTCCCTAGGGTCCTCCTTATTAGTTTCTTTTGATCTGTGGATTATAATGTGGTTATCCTCTATTATGTGGTTAATATCTGCTTATAAGTGAGAATATTTACCATGTACAATTCTGGGTCTGGGTTACCTCACTCAGGATGATCTTTTCCAGTTCCATTCATTTGCCTGCAAATTTCAAGATCTCCTTGCTTTTTAATAACTCAGTAGTAGAAAATGCCTTTTTACCTACAGACCATTGGAAGACTTAAAAATTCTTAACTTGAAATGAGTTGTCCTAACTTCCCATTTCTAATTCATATACATATACATATGTGTACACGAGGCAATGCATCCTTTGTCTTAAAGACATACATACCAAAATTAAATTGGTATCTTAAATTCAGGCATTTCATTTAAAAGCTTACTTTTTTAGTGGTAAACTTAAGCATAGCACCTATTGTGTGTCTGTCTGTTTCTATATGGTTTGATGTCCCAAGAAGTTAACATCCTCTTGTGGATTTCCACAGAATGGAGATCCTGTGGCATGAAAGCTCAGACCTTCTCAAAAACTGTTGCATCAGACGGGTCTAGACTTTGACCCTTAGAAAGGCAGGGTCTGCATCCCAGTGGAAAGTTTCAGAAAATGGATCTTTAGCCTTCCTCAACCCATAAGAGTTAGGGATCAAAATCTCGGAGATAGATGGTGAGAGAGGACTGGAAGGCAGGGGAAAATGCTGGGATGTAAGAAGGGATTAGAGTCCCATGACAACAGAGTCTGGTTGAAGTCTCTTGACAGTGGAGAGAAAAATTCCACCACAGTTAACACTTCCTGTGGAGGTGTCCTACAAAGAGAGTCAATCTTCCATGGAGCAACTTCACATAGTAACATTAATGACCTTCGGGTGTCATCTTTCTTACTCCTCCAGATATAAACCTGCAAATTTTACTAACAAGACTCTAAACTTCATTTATGGTAAAAACAAACAAACAAACAACAACAACAACATGGCCTTAGCTTGCTTGAGCAACCCTGGTGAATTACAGCTTTGCCTGCCAGTTGTAACCCTATCCAGTGCACCCCAGGAAAAACCCTGTCCCCTCATTTGCTGAAAGAGAGGGAGCTGGACTTAAATATTTGGTGGCCTCTGAAGTAACATCTCAGAGAGCTGTTAAGGAACCGTCCCTCCCTCTCTTGAGGAGTGCACGGAGCATTTGAGTGTGTGCCACCCTTCCCTGAGTGCCTCTCTTTCAGCAAACTCCCATGGTCAAATTTATATTTCAATCTCTTTCTAATACACTACAACTCAGTTTCATTCAAAAAGCACCTAATATAAATAATCTTAGATCTGTGATCAATGGCATGCTAGCTCATCTCAATAATGCTTTCATATTAGCTCGGATAACTGTCCTGGTTCTAAGTTAAGCATGCAGTTACATTAGGAGTTCCTTCTATGAATAATGAAAAGTGTTTCGGTTTGATCAGATGGGTGTCTACATTTCAAAAATTTACACACAACCTAAACTTCCAAAGTTTTCTTACCACAAGAGCTATGAAGTTTTGTTGCATAAATAAAAACTTTAATGTTTGATTTTTAAAATCCAGTCTGAATTCAATGGCCCATATTGAATCGCCTATTCTAAAATCACTTTGATACATATAAATTAATGACTGTAAGATAGTGTATCATAATTTGAATGACTGCCTCGCATGCAAAGTATAGAAACCACAACATCGGGATGACCATTTTATGTGATTCTGCAGTTAGCTGATTAACTTTGTCTGAACTTCCTAACTTGTGCCTCTTTAAACACAGGAATGCTATGATACTGACCTTTAAGTGACTGCCACCTAGAACAAGGTTTAAATATGTTTAAACTCAACAACATTTGAAGTTGATAGAACTGAGAAACTGTAGCTCTTAGAGATTACCTAGAATATAATGCACACACTTATGTGTGAGCATGTTGTTAGTGAAAAGTGAGAGATCCAGATGGGAACACACACCAAGAGTGCCAAAACTCACGTTGGCCAGTGGGAATCGCAGAACCAGGACTAGGTCGAAAGTGTCACATCAGGGCAACCCAAAGTCGTGCAGTATAGAAAGCAGGAGTGTAACACAAAAAGAGTCGCCAAATGTCACGGCGTGCCCAGTGGGCCACCAATACCAGAGACACGATGTGGTTGTTGAAATGGAGACTCTGGGACTCCTATCAGATCTCCTGGGGAACAGCTCTCACTGGATCTGTATGTTTTTAACAGGACCCTCAGACAATTTTAATATAAATTTCAACTTGGAAATCACTTGTTAAAACTTTGTGAGCTGGCTTTAAATTTTCTCCATGACATATATTAAGAAAAATTATTTTTTAAGAAATGTTTCTTCCACTATTAAGTGGAAATAGTAATTAAGACCTAACCTCAAATGATGAATTAAACAAAGTAACATGTTAACTACTTGGCACATCTCCTAGTGTATGATGCATCAGATAGTAGTCAATATTAATAAGGTAGAAATAGAATTGAACATCTGGAGGTGTCAAGCCTGTAATAGCTGCCAGTCTGTGCATACGACGTGCTGAGTCAACACTTTATAAATGGCTGTGCCCACAAGGTCCTCTGTAGGTTATTCAAAACTGTCCACCAAAAATCTAGTCACAGAAGAGGAGGAAATGGATGGCTCAGTAAAGCGCTTGACTCACAGGCAGAAGGACGTGACTTTGGTCCCTAGAGGCCATGTAAAAGGCCAGACATATTGGCACATGCTTATAATTCCAGCGGCTGCAAGATGGGAAAATGACATGGGCATGCTCCTGAAACTCATTTCCCAGGCAGTCCAGCCTACTTGGTGAAGTTCTAGGCCAATGAAAGATGCTGTCACAAACAGATAGTAGAAAGTTCCTGAAACATTACACCTAACACTATCCCCTAACCTTCAGATGTACACAATTACATACGCAGACACACACAAAAGAAGCTTATCAGGAAAGACCATAAGTTAAATTAATTTACTGTTATGGAAAAGCCTCTGGCAAAGGTCAACAAGGAGTTGAGAAAACTCAAACCCGAGAGAGATGTACTGCCAACACGCAGGTCATGATTGCAAAACAGCATTGTGAAGATGTGTGATTCATATCCTCAGAAAGATGGGAAATGATATTATTTCTGCATTAAATCATCATCCACAGATTCGCGCTATTCATGATAACTCAGCTTATCCACTTTGCCGTAGAAAACCTGGCAAGCACCTCCCTGGCCAGGTGAGAGGAGTTAACGTGACCAGTGAAAAGCAGTGCACACAGCAGGCACTCCCACCAGACATGATGGAAGGGGCACTTTGCTCCTGTGAAATCCTTCACAGAAACTAATGGCTTCAAACTAATGACCAACGCACCATATAATCTTGAGAGGCTTTTTGTCAAAACCTTCAGCCAATACACCTCAAATCTGTCAACTTCAAGAAAAACAGGTCAGCAGGGTATGGCGTTGCATACCTGTGATTCCAGCACTTGGAGAGACGGGGGGCGGACAGACCTCTGTGAGTTTGAGGCCAGCCTGGTCAACAAAGTGAGTCCAGGACAGCCAAGTCTACACAGAGAAACCCTGTCTCAAAAAAAAAACAAGAACAAAACAACAAAAACAAAGCCGAAGGGGAAAAGGAAAGGAAAGAAGGAAGAAAGGAAGGAGGGAAAATAAGAGAAAACTCTGAGAACTTTTATAGACTTGAGAAACAGAGGAGACTTAACAACTGGAAACTGGCGTGGTATCCTGAATGGAGTTTCACAGTAGACAATGAGGAGTCATGACGTTTAATTAAAGACTGGGTTTGTAGTCCTGCAGATGCATGAGAGTTGTGTAGGATGTCAAAGAGAGGGAGCCGGCTGAGGGTGGACAAAACACCTGCTGCTCTTACAACTTCCCTATAATCTGAGTAGGCCACATAGAAAGCTGGTCTTTAAAACACCTCAGTCAGCTCTAAAGATGATTGCACGACCATTAAGCAGAGGAGCAACGGGAGGCATGGCTTAAGATTCCAACATGATGCTTTATTCCAGAAGCTTCCCAGCTTTGCACAAATTACTATAAGTATACTTTGCAGTGAACCATCGTTTACCTCATATTTTACTGACACCTAAAGTTATACACATGGACAGGGTAGGATATGATGTTCAACATTACAGCATGCATAAGTCAAATCAAACATAGGTATCTCCCCAAATATTTATATTTTCATGGTAAGAACGTCCAAAATCCCCTAATCTTTTGAATTTTAAAATATATTTCTGCCATCTGCAATTAACATATGCTTATTAGCATATCAGTGCTTTTATAACCATGTGTGTGTTTGTGCTGTGTGTGTGTGTGTATATGTGCGTGCATGTGAGTTTCCATTACTGGGGATTGAACCAAGGACTTTATGTATGCCAGGCAAGTGCTCTACCATTGACCTATATTCTCAGACCTAGCCAAGTGTAACTTAACATTCACTGATCAAGCTCATCTGTCTATGTTGGGCTTATTTGAGTTTATGAAAGTTAAGATTTTTATGATATCTAAAACAAAAGCAAACATCTGAAATTCTAGATTATTACACTGAACAAGATAATTTTTAAATGGTAGTAATAGCTCTTCATGAAATTTTGTTTAACCATGGACCATGATTTCACTTGAATTTGATATCAAAACTTATGCTACCGTTTCAATGACAGAACCCCCAAGCCCAATTGGAAACTCCTCCTGACTCCTACTAAAAAGATGAAGAGAAGTCCTACCCAGGAGAAAGCATGCTAAAGTCAAGCACTTCAATATTTTACAGATTAAATGCATGAATATACTAATATCTTTTTTATAATCCCAATGAATCCATACAACAAGAATGGACTCAATAAAAACATCTAGACAGCATGGACAGATATTTCACAGAAGGGTAAATCCACAGGCACGTAACATATAAGAAGACACTCAATCACGTTAGTGTTTAAATATAATTGGGAAAAAACCCTCCAGATAAATGTGTTAAGTGGATGCCAGAGATTGAGTTGCTAGTTCCATTTCCCTGGCACGCACAGACTACGCTCTGTTATCCTGGCTGACTTAGTAGTGTGAACATACATGTGGGGTGAGGAGGTGATCCACAAGTCTGTGCACAGCTCCAGCTCCTCTACGTTCATCAAATAGGGTCAGTGTTTCCTCTACAGCAGGGGGTTTACAGTGCAGATTAGTCAGTGCATACTACAATCATTGTTGAACTAAAAATATTGATTGAGCAATTGATTATGTCAATAATGGTACCAGCATGACTCAGTAACTCTGGTCATATAGAAAGAATGCACAAAAAAGAGGACCCGTTACATCTGGATCAGCCACTAACCCTTTACTGTTCAGAAGCAGAGTGCCAAGAGTGGCCATGATCAAGGAGGCGATAGATTTCTCATGCTCAAACACTCAGTTCTTTAATTGCACTTCCATCTAAATTTGTTACTAACAATTTTCAGCTCTGTCAACCATTTGAAGTATAAGGGCAGTAATACCGAAGTACTAGCATGTCTAATGGAATAACCCAAAGATACATTGAAATCTTTTATACAAACTGAACTTAAGCCATCAGTCACATAAACAGTGTCATGACTAGTTTTTGAGTCAATGTAGACAAGCTAGAGTCATTGGAGAGAGGATGGAGATTCAATTGAGGAAATGCCTCCATATGATCACGCTGTAGGCAAGTCTGTAGGGCATTTTCTTAACTAGTGATTGATGGAGGAAGGCCTAGACTATTGTGGATGGGTCTGATCCTGGGCTGGTGGTCTTAGGTTCTGTAAGAAAGCTGGCTGAGCAAGCCAGTAAGCAGCACTCCTCCGTGGCCTCTGCATCTGCTTCCGCCTCCAGATTCCTGCCCTGCCTGAGTTCCTGTCCTGACTTCCTTGATGATGAACTGTGGATATGGAAGCATAAAACAAATAAATACTCTCCTCCCTAAGTTACTTTTTAATCACTGCAATAGTAACCCTTAGCTAGGACACACAATTTTAGTCCATTAAATTTGATAGCTATCAAACAGACATCACAGGGAAAGTACAAGAAAATTTTAGGAGTATACAACTCTTCTAATCCAGTGTAATAATACTTCTGATCTTTAAACTACACAGAAAATTTCTTGATGACTATAAAATCTCATCTGGAGAAACCAAGTAAAATAAGCTTCATAAACAAAGCCAGAGAATAAATACTGTCTTACTTCATACCTATCTTTATTTTAGATCTAAGAAGTAGTAACGCACTTTTTCTCCTGTCTCAGCGACACTCACTAGGATCCTACAGCAGCTTGTTCTAATAATTGGTTAGGGTTATATAACGACTATTGAGCATTAGCCAAAAAAATGTATTCAGTTCTCAATATGCTCCAATATGTTAGATTTTACTTAATCATGTACCCAGAGTCGTGAGAAATATGAAAAATAATGATATTCCAGATTCTGATTTTGGACACAGACCTAGGATAGCCAAGAGGGTGAAAGGACAGCACGCAGTTGCAGTTTGATCATGACCTTTAGAGAAGGGTTCACCATGAAACACTGCATCTCTGAGTTCACTTCTAGTCAAGCATGGTCCTGCCTTGCTCTCAGGCCTGGAAACTGTCTTGTCTACTTGACAAAGACAGAGTAAAAATAAGCCTAAACCTTAAACTTAAAATTGAAGTATATTTTGCTTTATAAATTAGATGTGAACTGTTTCATTCACTTTTACTGTTTCCTCATCAATAAGCGATTAGGTTAGTAGGTGATCTCCTTCTGAGACTTTGGTGTGTGTGTCTGTGAACACCATATCCTAATTGGATTTAAAGCAGTCTTAGAAGCACCATAAAAGTGGCCTTTTCCACAGCCACATACATGATCTACTCAAGAGTTAATGTAACACATTTCTAAAGGAGTTTTAGAAAATTCTTAATGGAATTATAACTTAAATTTCATGGATTTCAACATCTAAAATCATCTTGACTTTTTCAATAGGATCTAAGCTCAGAAGATTCAGGCAAGATAAAAACACTCTCCTAGATTAAAAAAGAAAAACAGGCTTCAAAGAGGAGTGAGCCTTCCAATGTTGTAAAGCAAGAGAGTACCTTTTACAAACATACTTCTCAGATGTTGAATTTAAAGAGCAGCTTTAATGATCTTTGAGTTATACCTAAGACGCAACAATCATGGAAGCTTTTATGAACAAAAACAAATTACTCAGAACCTTTATAGGTCAAACTTAAAATTAGTTCACATCCTGAAAACACATTAATCTTCACTGTGAAGTGTTAATTAAAGACTATAATAAATGTCCATCACTTAAATATGACCATAACCTCTGCCATGAAAGGAGATCATGCCAGTACATACCTCTGCTGCCTAGACAGTAGCTAGTGATCTTTCTGCAAATAGAGGTTATGCTTATTGACATATTAAAAGTTCTGCTTTGAAATAAAAGGATCCAGAGGGTCCTAGAAATCTACAAGTAGAACAATATGATAGGCAGATTTGGGCCCAGGGGTCCCGCTCAAACTAAGGCACCAGCCAAGGACAATACAGGAGGTACACTTTAAACCCCTTCCCAGATCTAGCCAATGGTCAGAATATTCTCCACAGTTGAGTGGAGAGTATGACATGACTTTCTCACGTACTCTGGTGCCTCACATTTGACCATGTCCCCTGGGGGGGAGACCTGGTGGCACTCAGAGGAAGGACAGCAAGTAGCCAAGAAGAGACTTGATACCCTATGAGAATATATAGGGGGACGTAATCCCCCTCAAGAACAGTCATAGGGGAGGGGAATAATGGGAAAATGGGGGGGGAGGAATGGGAGGATACAAGGGATGGGATAAACATTGAGATGTAACAAGAATAAATTAATTAAAAAAAAAAAAAGTTCTGCTTTGTTTTTTTTTAGCTCTAACACCTGCTAATAATGCTAAAACTGATTAGGTTGGAATTGTTTGTAATAACTTGGCATTCACAACACTAGAATTACATCCAACCTTTCCAGTTCAATTGAATTTTAATAATTTTGGCAAGAAATATATTAGAGCTGATTAACTCTCAAGCTTTAAAAAGAATCTTCCTTTTCTGCAATGCAACAAGCTATTGAGTTCTGATTTTTAAAGCACTGAAGCTGCCAGCATTGAAGGCCTAACATCCTCCCTAATTATTATTATAAAGTGTTTCCCAAGTTCATTTCAGCAATCGGTCAGAATTAGAAGGTTCATGCGAGTGAGGTTAAAGGTGAGATAATTACAATAGATTGGCATGCTGGAAAATAAGTGTGGCTGGGAGGGCAGCAGGAGGGAGAGTTGGTGAACTCTATTACCAACGCTCCCTGGAGAAATCAAGCAGCCCCATGTCCTCATCTAGGATAATTGCAGCACTGAACACTCTGAGCAAAAGAGTTGATTCCCACACTCAAAGGGTGTGCCCTCTTGGAACAAATACACATAATGTAAGCAAATGGCAAAAATAGCATCAGGAATCTCTTTCACAAAACTTTCTATGGTAGGAAGGAAGACATGAAAAGATGGAAGTGTTCCTCCCATCTCAAATTTAAAAGCATAGCCATACAAAGTAACTACAACTGGATTATCAGTACTGTTTCAGACATTAACAGTTAAACGTCTCAAGACATTGTAACAGGTGATGCTTCACAGAACAATCACTTCTTGTATGAGCATCGTATATATAAACCCTTATGTGAGGACAAGTTAACCACAGCTTTAAAACGTAAAACAGAAACAGAACACTTGCTGGAAAAGCTCTGTGAATATTTTGAGTTGCTCTCGATCCAAGTCGTTAAAATAAAACTGAGCTTCAAAACAGGTCGTGCTATTGATCAAAATCTAAGCACTGTGGATGGTGGGTTAGTGACGTCGTTAAGTCCAGACTGAAGTCCATAAAACACAGAGACAAGATGCTGCTCACACAGCAAGAAGGCCAACTTCGGCTGGAGAGGGAAGGGAGGCACAAGTCACCCACTTGGATGCTTCTGACTTCAGCTGTCACAGCAAAACGTATTTTCTCTCCGCTTTTTGCTATTTAAAATGTACTCCACATTTTACTAAAAATTTAAAGCAAAACTTATGTTCAAGAAACAAAAATTTACTATCCTATTAAATGCTTCTTTGAAGCCCTGGCTAAATTACTTTGAAGTAAATGGACTCTGTGAGTGATGACAATGGAGGTGAACGCTCTCCGTCTATCTCTTCCTCTGGTTTCTGTGTCATCTTCTCAGTTCTATTACCCCTGCAGAAGGTAGACAAGGACGCAAAAGCATCCAGATACCCGGTGGTGCTGGACGGTCATAAACTTCATCTAGACGCAGAACATTTTGGTTTTCACAGGCTTGGCTTTGGCGGGGCGGGGCAGGGGGAGCTTATTCCCTAGGCTTTTCTTCCGCCATTTTTTCCTGTCTTTTCCAGAATACTGTCATCAACCTACTTAGCCAAATAACCTAGAAACACAAAGGTTGCCAGCACAAAGGAGTTCTTCCTCTCCATCCCAGCAACACCTAAGCAGCCCTCAGCAAGTTATCAGATCCTAATTCCAGATAGGTTACTGGCATTGTTTTCCCACTGTCCTTGTTCACACAAGCTTGGCCCCACCTGTGTGGCGACAAGTATTGGGCCCACCTGCTTTCCTGTCCGGTTCTTCTCTCTCTACCTTACCCAGCGAGATCAGCAACTCATCGACACACAGAGTCCGACCCAAGGAATCTCATCGAACCCACTGTGAGTGGCGTCACACTGCTGCTGACAGGTTAAATTACAACCTCTTTAATTCCTTGCTCACAGGCTTCCATGATCTAAGCCCAGACTGACTACTCCATGACACCATCGTGGTTTTGTTGTATTCCTTGTGGTATTCCCAGGGCCCAGAAAAGTCTCCAGAATTAACGAATACCACAAAACAAGTAATAAATATCACAGGAGCGCTCCCATGCTGACTGAGATCACAGCTGAGGACTTCTGTCTCGTTCTCTTTCTGCCACTCCCTACTCAGCAATTTGTTCTCAACTAACATCAAAGGCTTCTGAACTTGCCGCACAAGCCTGCAGTTCCTTCCTCTGCCCCTGGTGGGTTATGATAGGCTACACTTCTTTTAATACTCACTTTAACCACAGCCTGGAAGCATCCTCTAAATCCTCCTCATTGCTCCAGCCTTCCAAAGTATCCTGTTAAAAACCGTTAGCACTGAACTAAAGAAAACAGGAAGCGACTTAATCCTTTATTTTAAATTATCATAAATGCAAACATATATATATATACATAATCATAAAGGCTTCACATATGGATGGGATTCCATTTGAGGTAGATACTCCAAGTCCATTCTTACTGATGATTGTGTCTCATACCAAAGGCAATCAATAACAGTAACTGTTATGTAATCAAAGACTAAGTCGAGTCTGCCCAATATATGCAATAGATAAAATTTACAAAAGCTGTTTTCTTATACAGAATATAATAAGTTACATACATTTTTATTCAACATCATCAAAAAATATATTGGGCAACCTTTGTTTTCACATATTTACAATATAATCAAAGGCTTTTCATTTCTGTTTCAGCCCAATATTCTCTAAACACACTTGGTAATATAATTTTAATATCCTATAATGCTATAAAATAGCAGCATATTATATTATCATTGTTATTAGATATTTAGTATACATTTCATATATGTGGATATCATCTAAGTTGACTGTGTTTCAATTGCCAACCGTCCCTTTCCCTAGACACAAGCTGAAATATACACAGAATATTTCGACAGTGACTGGCTATTGAAATCATGATGAATTCTTTTAATTTTATAGCAGGATTAAAATTTTTGAAGTTTCTGTACATATATATGAATATATTTATAGTTTATAGTTACATAAATACTATATTGGTAGAAATGAGACCTCATAAAGTACTTTCATATGCATATAAAAGAAAACATGATCTTTCTAGTAAACCCAAGTCTAAATTTCTTTCATAAGTAATCAACAAATAGCTAAACATATTATTAGTAAGAGATTCTGACAATGTGCTTAATGGATTATTTAATAAAAACTGAAAATTACAAAAATCATTTTGGCATTTTTCGCTAATACATAAGGATAGGAAGGCTAAAGGAATACTGCTTTATTTAACCAGCTGGATCTTTGGTCCAGTGTCACCAAACTTATGCTATATGCAAAATACTAGAAATAGAAGGAATATGAAGACTAATACTTAGCAATTTTATAATTTATAAGGATTTTTATGGTCTGAAGATACACAAAATGTATTAGAAAGCTTGAAAATCATTTTTTAAAAAGAACTTAACTGGTAGATTGTCATGAGCTTACATCCAGTGAGCATCAGAAAGAATCTAGACAGTAGTTTGAAGGGTGAGGCAGCTAAGACACAGCATACTAATTTAAGGATAAAGCAAATTAACCTGAGGCTGTGGACCTAAGTAGAGGAGATGGTAGGAGTATCTCCTATAGAAACTTTTTGTTATTGTGTATTTCTTATTGAATAAGAAAAATGTTAATTTTTCAATAGAGACACTTTTCTCCCATTGACTCTTATACTCATTTTTATTTATTGGTGTCATATAACTTGCTACTTCTATTTTAATAAGTATTTATGTACCAATCTCCTCAAAGTCTTTGAAAGCGTGTACTTGGTTGATACCACCTTTGAATTCCCAGAGTTTGAATTTAAAGTTAAAATGAACTTACACATACACTCTTCTCTCTAAAACTTTCTTGTCTTATATTACATGAATTCATTTAATTTTCTAGCACTAACATCCTATTCAAAAAGCAGGTTTGAGTCCTGCTCCATGTGGGTACTGTGCACTCGTGTCTGTGCCAGGGTACGTGCAAAGAGACATTTTACAAAGGGCAAGTCTTGTCTGTCTCTGCAGTTCACTAAACAATATGATGTTTTACAACTGTGCTCTCTACAAGCACATGTATTCTGTTAGGTAAAACAATTCTGAGTTAATGGGCTCTGAGACATGTAAAGTCAGTTCTTTTGAATGCTTATGACAACTCAAAGCACTGAAACTCTAAGAAGTGTAAACAGCATGAAGGTGGGTGGGGTGGGGGAGACGTGGGAAACGTGAGCGGTGGGGTGGGGTGAGGGTGGAGTGGGGTGGGGGAGACGTGGGAAACGTGAAGGGTCCTGGGTGGGGTGGGAAGTAGTAGTGTTTCTTCAGGATTCCCAGAAGTTTGCATGGAGCAGGCTGACGTGTGTCACAGCTGAGGCATTACAAACAATAACAAGTAACAGCCTGGAGTTTCTAATACATAATTATATTTGAAGATTAAAAACACAGGCAGCAAAATCTTCAAATGAATTAAATAAGAAATGGCTTGTAGCCAGGCCCACATTGTAACTGAAAACTTTGTCCAGATAGCCTAAAGAGTTCGAATGCCATGTAATCCCTGTATATTTAGCCCAAAATTAGGATTTATACATTAAGCTACAGTACATTAGTTACTCTCTTGTTCTACACACGTCATTCTTGTGAGAATTTCTGATGAGGAAAAAATTTCAAAATCTACGTCAAGGCTTAGAAACTTATGCTGTGTGAGCTGACGGGATGGCTCAGCTGATAAAGGTGACTGCCTTACAAGCCTGACAGGCGGCATTCACTTCCCAGAAGCCCCTTAATGGTGAAAGGAGAGAAACAACTCAAAGAGTTGACCTCTGACCCCCCAAACACATACACACATACACACACACACGCACACATACACGCACAGGCACACAAAAGTACAGATGCATTTGTACAGGCACACACCTTTAGGTTTTTAAAAATGTGTTGTTTTGGAAAGATCAAAGGACTGCATGGGAGGATTGGATGGAGGAAAAAGGAGGGCCAAAGATATATGTGTGTATTGTGTGTGTGTGTTGTGTGGAGAGAGAGAGAGAGAGAGAGAGATAGAGAGAGAGAGAGAATAGGAGAGAGATAGATTTAAGTTCTTTTTTTTATACTTTTTAATTATAATTTATTTCACATTACATCCTGATTTATTATCCTTTGCTCTTATTTCCTGTTCCCTCCCACCCTCCCCTTTTCACACCTATATCCCTCCCCTAGACTCTGGCAGGTGGTCTCCCCTCCCCCCACCATCTGACCACAGGCCATCAGGTCTCATCATATAGCCTGCATCCTCTGTCTGTCTGTGTTCCCACAGGGCCTCTCCACCAAGGGGAAGTGATCAAATCACGGCACCAGAGTTCATGTCAGAGGCAGCCCCCATCCACCCCCCCTTCCCCGCATGTAGAATCAGCTACATCTGAACAGGGTTCTAGGTTCTCTGCTTCCAGTGTCCCTGGTTGGAGCATCAGTCTGTGCAGGCTCCCTCCCTGCCTCCCCCTGGTCCGCCAGCCTTGATAGTCTCTCTGCTGAGCTCCTGACAAGCCTTCCCATCCTTCCAGCCCCCAGCTCTTCCATACAGCTCGCAGCACTTTGATGATATGTAGCATACATAATTACCCCAAAAAAATTCTACCAAGGAACTCCTACAACTGGTAACACATTCAGCAAAGTGGCTGGATACAAAATCGAACTCAAAAAAAAATCAGGAGCCCTCCTGTATACAAACGACAAATGGGCTGAGGAAGAAATTAAGGAAACTACACCCTTTATAATAGCCACAAATAATATAAAGTATCTTGGTGTAACTCTAACCAAGCAAGTGAAAGACATGTATGAAAAACAAACAAACAAGAACCAAAAAAATTCATGTTTCTAAAGAAAGAAATTGAAGATATCAGAAGATGGAAAGTTCTCCCATGCTTGTGGATCAGGAGACTCAACATAGTAAAAATCTTTCCAAAAGCAGTCTACAGATTCAATGTAATTCCATCAAAGATATAATTTTAAAAGTTAAAATCATTATAGAAATGTTTAAGACTTTTAAAAATATATTGCAAATGTCACTTTCCTCATCATATCTGCCTCAGTGCATAAAGTCAGATGTACACGTGTCTCGCTTGATTCTAAATTTGGCAAGGCTGCTGCAGAATTCTTGAAGGTTCGCCCATCTTGACTCCCCAAGCTGGAAGTAACAATCGTGGGGGGAGTTATGCTCAACCCTACCAGACAATATGCAACAAGCGTTCAGATGCTGTCCTAATGAAGGCGTACGCTCTGAAGAAGTTGCCATCTGTGCTCCTCTCTTAAGAACTTCACAAATGGTCAGCATTGTTGCACTTTGCACAGGAATATTCTTAAGCTTTTATTCCCAGACTTCCTAGTGGACTATGGAGCATCACAGAGCTCAGCTTTATTGACTACACTCCAGCAACTGCTCTTTAAAGAAAACATGGTATCGGGAGAGAACAGCAAACTCCCCTACAGTACAGAAGACACCTTAGAAGTGGAATTTCAGATTTCTCATTACACTGTATGTTCTGTTTTTGCAGCGTATCCTGGCACTGGTGCTGTACGACTGTCGCACCCATAGTTGTTGCAGTAACTGAGCAGCTGGAGCAGTATCGCTAACCCAGGCTGAGCAGTCCAGATATAACATATATTCAGAATGTCTCAAGCTTTTGCCGAATGACACAAACTATAGTCTAATAGTTACATGTACTTGGCTTTATTATGAAGGTATTGGTACTGTCAGTTCAGAACTGGTGTCAGATGAAACCGCCCCACTCGCTGACTCTTAGAACTCACGGGGCTCTAGGGTGCACAACTTGGGAAACATTGAAAGAGCAGTACTCAACGGAGCTCTCACTCCCTCTTGTGGCAAGTAAATGAAATGTGCAGACAGGAGCCTAGCGCCACTGTCCTCTGTGAGGCTCCACGCTGAGTGAAACAGATGCTGACACCCACAGCCAAACATTAGGAGTCTTGGGGGGCGGGGGAAGACAGAAGAAGACAAAGGATACAGAAACTCCACAAGAAGATCAACAGAGTCAACTAACCTAGGCCCATGAGGGCTCACAGAGACTGAAGCACCAAGCAACGATCAGGCACGGACTGAAACTATGCTGCTAACGCATACATAACCGATTGATTGGGCAAGCTTGGTCTTCATTTTGGGTCCGCTGGCAAGTGGAGTGGGGGCTGCCTCTCACATGGACTCACTGCCTGCTTTTAGGTCAGTTGCCCCTAGCTGGGCTGCCTTGTCTGGCCTCTGTGGGATAGGATGCTCTTAGTCCTGGTGTGACTACGTGTGCTGGGGTGCGTTGGTAAAAGGCAGGAGGATCACTGTGAGTTCGAGGCCAGCCTGGTCTACAAAGTGAGTCCAGGACAACCAAGACTACACCAGAAGAGACCTGTCTCAAAAAACCAAAAAAAAAAAAAAAAAAAAAAAAGGAGGCTCCCTTTTTCTGATGATAAGGGGAAGAATGGGCCCATAGGAGAGAGGGGGTGCGTTTGGGATGTAAAGTGAATAAATAAATACATTTTTAAAAAGAAAGATTATGTGAATACCGCCCATCAGATTAAACTGAGCTTGAGTCCCCAAACCTGAACTATAAATCCTAAATAGATTAATCAGATACAAAATGAGTTCTACTTCTTCAAGGAATTCACTAACAGGGAAATTCACCCTGATTTGGGACTACATTGTTTAGTTTTGTTCAATATGCATCACTTCAAAATGTCTATGCTTCTTCATACATAGTACTAAACTACCTGACTAAAGGCATCCAAAGTCTTCAGACCGGTGTAAACTAAAATCGCCGGCTTAGAACTCACAACCTCTCTTGGACATTGTGGTCCCTGCTGGTCAATTAGTAACTGAACTCCGTTTATTCCGATAAACTGTGGTCTTGTAGAAGAGCTAGTGCTAAAATATCTCATTTAACTTAGTAGTAACCCTGAACCGAGGACTCAAGACGATGGCAACTGAGATGTGACAAGAGATGCTATCACGTGTTTCCTGTAAGTGAAGAGGCATAAGTGTGATAGGATGCATCGACTTTATTACAATACGTTGTGTTGTAATTGCTTTGTTTATGGGTTATTGTTGGCAATCTCCTGCAATGCTTTATGAATTGAGCTTTATAATTGGGTACATATGTATAAAAAAAAAACTGTTTTGTGTACACGGAGTTTGGTACTATCTGTGATATCAGGCAGCCAGTGAGCTATATTAAGATATATCCCTTAAAGAAATCAAGGAACTGTTGTTGCTTCCACAGACACTTGTATTTTGATATCACTGAAAAATGGAACAGGGGTGAGGTTTGGTGGTGGTCATCTATAATCCCAGCTGCTGGTGAGATAGAAGCAGGAAGATCCTAAGTTCAAGACCAGCCTGACTACAAAACGAGCTCAAGGCCAGCCTGGTAATTTACGAGATGTGTCCATATGCCAAAAAGCAAGATTCTCAACATAAACGGTCCCTTTTGGGTTCTCCAAGACCAACTCAAGTAATCCAGTTGAAACGGCCTTATTTTAAAATTTAGAGACTGAATTTAACTCAGATGTACTGTTCTCTGCTCCCAGTCACTGCACAGAGCCTTGACCTGCCTCTCCAAGAACTTCAGACCAGTACATCTGCCTAAACCTCCCTCCCCTACTCAATGTCTTACACCCTTGCCCATCACACTACACAATTCTACAATGTGTCCTGTTCATTTCCTTTAGGACAATTTCCAGTATCTAAACACACACATACACACACACACACACACACACACACACACACACACACACACACACTGCACACAATAAATGGAACCAGAGTATAAATGTTCACTTTACATCTGGGAGTCACATTCATAGGGACATTTCTAGAGATCAGAGTCTTTAACCTACAATAATTCACATCACACTTTAAAAGAAGTTAAAGTACTGAGCAACAGTTTCAGTGTGTGTCAAACCAGGAGTATTCTGCACACTGCCTCACTTGACCGTCACAATACCACTGATATAGAGTTTGTTACCTTCGGTTTATAGATGAAATCTTGACTCACCCAGGGTTGCGTGTCTCTCTCGGTGGCTCCAGTTCTTACAAATAGGTTTGTTTAGATCCCCAGGCCAATGCAGCTTACAGCTACCAAATAAGGACCTAATTCTGGCCCATGTTTTTCGGGTGACCTTTGAGTCTCAGATAAAGATAGCCTCTATGTCTACGCCTGACAACCTTCCTCTGAGTTCTGAGTTATTCCCAGTCCTCAAATATGAAAACATTCTCAGAGTAAACACATGAATATGAGGTCATTGGACCAATTTTCACTTCAGTCCCAGAATTATCATGATTATTATTTATAGCCTTTTATTGGGTGCTGTGTTGCATGATGAAATTCTGTAGAATTCTAATTGGACGGTATCATGAATCATTAGAAGCGTTTGAACACTCACTTCAATCTTTCCCCAATTATTTATTGAAAGCTATGAGCCAGTTCTGTGACAGACACGGGAGATGGCATGGACCAGTCATTAGAGTTTCTAGCTGTGGAATTCTAACTGCAGCGGGGATGTAATGGGATAAGAATCACAATAGGCATTTAAAAGAGAAGGAAGAAGGGAGCAGAGCAGGAACCCACCATTCCCAGGAGGACTGGGGCTTGTCCCAGGAAGTGGCCAGTGAAAGATAAGATGAAAGAAGTTCCATGCAAAGGAAAGAGTGCAGGGACTTGGACAAACCCAAGTACGTTAACAACAGTACCTTGTAGGGTATTTGATATGAGAAATGGGAGAAAGAAGGACAGGTTGGAAAAGACCTTTAAGTTGAGGAACTGAAGCCCTTTTATGAGGAAATCTGGGATCATAGTGAAACATCTTGTGAGTTTTACTAATAGCTCCACAGAACTGCATGGAAAGAGGCCATGATGTGAGTAAGACACCCACAGGGGCTGCTTCAGCGCCTAGTATAGAAGCAGTCAGCTGATTAAAGCACACATTCAGCGGTACCTGAAAAACATGAGAACTGTTAAAATGGATAGGTGACAGGATTTTTATGTCATATGTGCATACACATATATGATATAAGTCTGGAATGAAGGGGCAACTCAAAGACCAGCTAGACAAAAATCATCTATAAGCTACAAAATAATAAAGAAGAGGGTCTAAGTAAATGAGTGAAATATAAGTGCGTTTGGTATTTCAGGATTTCTCCTGGTTCCTGTGTTAGTCCTGATCTTAAATCCGGATATTTTGTAGTTTGGATAAAGATGAGGCTGTTTTCAACAGCAGTGTGGACAGCGGAAGCCTGGAGCGACTGTCTTAAAGCCAGCGTGGCACTCCCTAAGGCTTGGAGTGCGCCTGACTGTCTTAAAGCCAGCGTGGCACTCCCTAAGGCTTGGAGTGCGCCTGACTGTCTTAAAGCCAGCGTGGCACTCCCTAAGGCTTGGAGTGCGCCTGACTGTCTTAAAGCCAGCGTGGCACTCCCTAAGGCTTGGAGTGCGCCTGAGAGTGAGGAAATGGCCTTTCCAACTTGGGCCTGGAGGAATGGCTGCCTCCAGTAAAGGTGAGGAAAGCGAGGAGGGTCACTCTGCCATGAGGGAGGTAGGGACCCAAGAACACACCATCCACATTCGCAAGTGTATCCATGGGGTGGGCACTCCAAGGAATCTGGAAATCTGCCATGAAGGAGACGGAGACTCCAGATGTTGTCATTGGTACCAGGTTCAATAAAGCCATCTGAGCCAAGGGGATAAAGAAGTGTCTTGTATAATGTACATGGACATTTGTCCAGAAAACATGATTAACTGCTTGTCAAATGAAGTTACAGCACCACCACCAACAGAGTGATTAATAAATATGCATGATTGCTCAATAAATATGCATGAGTGCTCAATAAATATGCATGAGTGCTCGGTGAACAGGAAGAAGGGGGGAAAGAGTGTAAGAGCCAGTGGAGGGGAAGAAGAACACAGAATGCTGTCTTCTGGACTTGAGAGAAGAATACGTAGCAGCTACAGCTGCCTGCACTGGGCCTGCCGACAATCAATCCTGGGTCAAGGAGGTGTTCACAGGTGTACCACTTCCTACGACGGAACCATTTGCTGCTAATGGATTCCGGGTCTGGGGGTAAGAGACATGAGCTTCAGTCATGTACCAACTGATGAGCCCAAATGGAGAGTTCCACAGCTATTGTCATAGATGGTCCTGGTTAAAGTTAGTGGGTCATAAAAGGCACAAACATGAGAAAAGTACTTGGAGAGAGAGAGGAAGGAAGGTTGGCAATGGTGGTGGGGGTAACCAGACAAGGAGAGCGGAAAAATCAGAATGTATTTATGAAATTATCAAAGAAGCAAATTTGATAAAATTAATTTTTTTATAAGAATGACGAGACAACGCCTGACCTATTGTTTATTACTGCTCAGCTGTCTACCTTCTGAGGCACACAGAGGAACAGCTTCATTCAGAGGTCGTGCTGTTGTCTTAGCGTTTCTATGGCTATGATAAAACACCAAAAGCCACTTGGTAAGGAAAGAGTTTATTTCAGCCTGTGGTTCCACATCAAAGTCCATCCCTGAAAGAAGTCAGAGCAAGAATTCAAACAGGGCAACAACCTGGAGGCAGGAACTGATACAAAAGCCCTGAAGGAATATTGGTTATTTGCTTGCTCGCTAGTCAGGGCTTGATGACCCTGCTTTGTTATACACCCCAAGACCACAGGCCCAGGATGGCCCCACCCACAATGAGATGGGCCCTCCCACATCAACCACTAATTAGGAAAATGTGCCACAGGCTTGTCCACGAGCCAATCTGGTGGGCATGTTTTCTCAAATGAGTCTTCCTCTTCCAAGTTACTTCAGTTTGTGTCAAGTTGACATAAAACTAACCAGCACAGCTGTATTGGTGACCAAAACAAAAGTCCAGTGGAAAAACAAAGTACACACACACACTACTCGCAAGTACACATAAAGATAAAAAAATGTTTTTGTTTATTTGATTTTAACATTTAAAAGAAGTAGCGAATGTCCAAAGCACCCAGAACAGAGCAGAAGGAATGGTGGTGGGATGACAGGTTATAACAGGAAGAAGTCACTAAAGACACAGGACTCCACGGGCTGAGGCACAGAACAAGACAGTTTGTGCACAGGGACAGAAGTTACCCAAGATAGGGGCAGAAATGTAGACAAGACTGTGAGTCAGTTTCCTATTTGGAAAACATCTTTAAGAGTATAAACCGAATGCTGAGGATTCACTTTAAACACTGCACAACGAAGCTCCTAAAACAAACCCCAACAGTGTTAGCGTATATGCATATAGTCTGTATTCCAGGGCCAGCAAGATGCCTCAGCAGGCAACAGTGCTTGCCTCCAGGTCTGACAACCTAATTTCCCTTGGTCCTACATAGTAGAAGGAGCAAACTGAGTCCATCAAATTGTCCTGACCTCCACACATACACCATAGCGCATGTGCACGCACACATATATACATACACACACACATTCTTAAAATTAAAAATTATGCAGAGAGTGAGAAAGAACCCTTAGAACACTCAGTCCCAAATGGGGTATACCCATCAAATCTCTCCCCTCAGAGCCCAGAGAGCCCTGCTGAAGAGAAGGCAGGAAAGTCTAAGAGCCGGAGGGTGTGGAGGACAGAAGCTGCAGCACAGTCTCCGTCCTCCCTTGTGTGGTTGGAGATGTGGAAACAGGCATCGGGGCCGTGAGCAGAATGAGACTGGAAGGACTTTATTAAGAAAATTCCCAGGCCGCTGAGGGTGGATCCTGACTCCTCCGATCAGGAGTGAGACTACCAAACCCACAGCAGTCCTTCACGTCCCCTCTACAGATCTCCAGGTTCACTGTCTACTCACACAAACGGCCTGAGGAGAAATGCCGAGACCTCAGATCTTTCTGAGTGTCAACATGTATAATTTCTCTCTCAAAGTAAGAAAAAAAAAAAAAAAAAAGGTTGGCCCAGATAAAATTATCAGCAAGTTTTAAAAGTGAAAGTAGAGAGAACAGTGCTTAAATACATCCCTTCCAAGGAATAGGAACCCTACTCGCCTCACTGTCTTCAAACAGGATGCATATGTGATGAGTGGTGGGTGGGGGGAGGGGGGGAGCTTGCAGAAGCAGGACCAGCACAGGGCTGCTAAGGCGCCTCCTAATGCTGCAATATAAAGTAAAACTCTCAGATCTCAGACCCAGATAGACCTGAGCTCTTCTACAATTAGCTCTATGGCTTCTAATGGATATGTAATTTTCTATTTTATGAAATATAGACAGAAACGTCTGCTAGAGGTGTTGTAAGGGTTAAATATACCAAATCCCACAATAGATGGTATAAAGTAGGTATTCAGTAAATTTGCTTTTAAACCAAACTGTTGTTGCTATTGAAAGAAGAATTTATCTAACTTGTACTATTTACAATAATCACGGTCTAATCAGACTAGGTGCACACCAAGAGATTATTGATCTAAAATAAATGCATGTTGCACAAAGGGCTCTTCATTAGCTGTAAAAAAAAAAAAAATATGTCACTTAGGGAAGAAATTTGTGCAACTGGAGTCTATCATAAGCATAGTTAACCAGCAAAGAAATCATGTTTCTCTCATATGTAGAGAAGAAAAGACAGGTAACCAAGCGGCACTGAGAAAGAGACAGACTGAGAGGGGAACACACCTTAACATAGGGGACAAAATTTTAGAGAAAAGGAAGGAACTCAGAGAAACACACCCACACACACACCCAAAGTCGCAGTCATCCATTAATTTGTATAACTTGATAATGAAGAACAAAAAAAGTGTATTTAATAGAACAATCTCTTCATGCTTGGTAATGACTTACTTATCACTTAATCTGTACTAAAAGGGACTTTAAATCACTTTAAGATTCAACTGACCTTAAGAATAATTTCATTTTTTATAGTTATTTACTAAAAGTCACCCAGCTAAGAACTTAATTTCTCCATAACAACCTAAAACTGGGTAGCTCTCATACGTACATCTTACTGTCAGTATTTAGGAGTTTCTAAGAATTCATTTGGGATCAATTTAATCACCATGTGTACTAAGCCATCTGTGCGTAAATATTCTTGCTCCTGGTCACTAGATCAGATATTTCTTTGTCACAATATATACAAGACTTTCTCATTGTCTAAATATTAATTGTATTCAATATCACTGTCCCCTAAGAACTAAGCTTATGCCAAAGGTTGCACAGCATTAGATTATCTTCTCACAAAATTGTGAAATGAGTAATTGTTCTGGCAGCAGCTCCTTGTCGGCAGCAAAATCCAACACTTCTTTCTGATGTTATGTCCTCAGCAGTTTCTTTTAAGACATCAGTAGAGGAAGCCCCTCAGCAAATCTTGACTCATGTGACATTTTAACTAGCTGCGATTCTCCACAATTACCATTTCTCTCATATTCCCATGAATATACAGACAGAACATCAAAGACAAATCAGTACGATATGAAAGAAAAATTTTGTGGGAATTATCATTAGAAAGTATGAGATTCATTCTGATTTAATACATACTAACTCTGTGGGTTGTAAGTTGCTCAGCCAGTTTTTTTCTCTGTGGATTGTACACACATTCTAGTCCTGTAGAGAACATAGCACAAAGCACCTTGAAGAACCTCCCATGAGTACCCAACAAACGCTACTTCACTTTAGACTTTCCCATAATAATAACTGCCCAACCTGCTTGATAGTTGCTGTTAATAGGAAGAACTCCATAAAAAGAAATCCTACATTAAAAGCCCAGCTTTGCTCATACACCACCGATTACATTCCCTTGGCCCTACAATATTAGTCTTACTTATAGATAACATTTATACATCTCAGAGAGCTATGAGGAAGATAAGAGAGTAATTTTCCAAAAACATTATCTGTGTTTGTGAGATATATATATATCTCCTTTGATTGCTCTCCACTTTAGTTTTGAGATAGGGTCCCTTATTGAACCTTTAGTTCACAGATACAGTTAATCTGGCTCACCAGTGCGCTAGAGACCCTCACACCTCCCTCCATGCCAAACCCCAGCAGCATGGTTGCGCACACACACACACACACACACACACACACCATCATCTCTGACTTTATGTGGGTGCTACAGATCCAAACTTAGGGTTTATGCTTGTGCAGGAAGCATTTACCAACTGAGCAATCTCCCTAGCTCCCAAGCCCAATACTGATTTTTTTTGAAGCACTTCTATGCCTGGAATTTAAAGTAAACAATATAGATTTTGTATAAATTGCTTACTAAAGTCTTAATGGGTGTGAGAAAATGCATGTGCTTAGTACATTGAATCATACATGCGTCTTCAGATAGTCTTTACGTCTATTTGGTTGAGTCCCCCCACTTCATATCTTTTTTTTGGTTTGGTTTGAACAGATCTATGAAAAGTGACGCCTGTAGTATCAAATCGGAAGATGTTAATGGAGTGAAATTTTACGCACCATTCTGAAAACACAATAGTAACTATTAATTTTCCCACTTATCAGTAGCAAGAATATGCTGATGGACTATTTGCTAAGATATCTAATGTTTGGCTGAGAATTATCAAAACAGTTTTCTATGAATACCTGTATTTGTGGAGCCTTTAAGAATGGACTCACAGCGTCTGTTGTTTTAGTGTTCGTACTGCCGTTGTTCTGCCCCTTCCGGTGAGAAGCTTTAGAAACGCAATGCATCATGACTGTGTGTGAAACTCCTAATTTCCTGTGAAATTTCTTCCTCAAGGAAGAGTAGAGAGGAGGAGGTGAAGAACAGGAGGAGAGGTGACCTCAAGTAGGCTGAGCAATAATAAAATGTAATGTCTTTAGATCCACAGGACCATAGGCTACTGTTCCTGTGGGCCATAGGCTAATGTTTCTGTGGACCATAGGCTAATGTTCCTGTGGACCACAGGCTAATGTTCCTGTGGGCCATAGGCTAATGTTCTTGGGGGCCATAACAAATGCTGTCTAACAAACTGTCCTCTGAGCTTGGGAACAGATGCTGGAACATCTGCTCCACAGTTCACAGAAAACAAGGCTGAGTGCATTGGAGGATTCAGATGTGTTCTTAAGGAATTATATAGGCCTACTGTGCATTCGTGATACCCAACACTCTGATTAACAAAACATCTGGGAAACTTTAAATTGGCAGCTAAGTTTGAGAGCCTTTTTTGAAACAAAGGATAGGTGTGTCAGTTTTTATTCGTTATGAGGCTCCTGCAAGCTATTGGAAGATTTTTCACTCTATCTGACAGCTGCTAGCTGCAAATACAGGATCCCAGAGAAAAGCAAAGCCCCCTCCCCCCCCAACATCACAATAAACACAGCAAGTTACCAGCAGTCCTAAGCATCTCAGGGTTGGGGTGGGAAGAGGAAATCATGTACCTTAGCCCTGCACCCACAAACCCAGAGCCCCAGTGTAAGCTCTCCACCCACACACAGCTGCGTGGCCCAGTTTTAAGCATGAGATCTTGAGAGGGAAAAGCTGGGAAAAAGAAACAGAGTGATTGCACAATTCCCAAATTTTTGCCAAAGTGCTCTACGGCTCACCCTAGACACCCTCAATCTGGCTCTAGACAGGCCAAAGGGCTTCCCTTGATCTCCACAAGGCCAGAAGAAGGGCAGATGTAGCAGCCAAATGACTCTCCTGGGCCAGTCAGACTCAAGTTTAGCAGCCTTGGAACATCTGGATGCAGCAAAACCCCTGTGTCACTAATGCAGCGTCAGTCCAACATGAGGCGACATGATCTAAAGACAGTCGGCCTTTCAACCCTTCTACACACCCTTTCCCTATGTAAAAATGGTTTGTTTTCAATCAAGCTGAACAACAGGCTTCTCTCTTACACTGTCTTTTCAAAAAACAATTAGCTGTGAAAAAGCATTAAACTACGCTTAGTCAGTGAGGAACCTCTTATAAATATGGCCCCTGTTCCTCTCATTCTCCCTCATGCTCTGTCCCCATCTTTGTCTCTTATTCCCTGCCCTCTGCCCCTCTGGAGCAAATAAATCTCTTTTGTGCTGAGAACCAAGAACTTTTGGTCTTGGGGTCCTAAGGCAATACTTTTACCTACAGAAACTACATACATGCCTTAGGTTTCTGTTGCCATGATAAAACAAGGGCCCAGGCCAACTTGGTGAGGAAAGGGTTTCTTTCCTCTTAAACCTTATGGTCAAGCATCAAAGGAAGACAGGGCAAGAACTCAAGACAAGAACCTGGAGACAGGACCTAAAGCAGAGGCCGTGGAGAAGCGCTGCGAACTGGCTTGCTCCCGAGGATGGCTCCACTTTGTACATAACCGGAGACCATATGCCTAGAGTGGTTCCGCCCACACTGGGCTGAACTCTCCCAAATCAATCATTAATCAAGAAAATGTCCCAGACTTATGTACAGGCCAATTGGTTGGAGGTATTTTCTCAGTTAAAGTTCTCTCTTCCCAGATGTCCTTGGCTTGTGTAAAGTTGACAACAACAACAAACAAAAAAAATCTAACTGGCACTTTTCCAATTTTCCTATACAATTAGACATGTGATTTACACTTACATTTAGCCCAGGTGCCGATGTAACGTACTAAAAAAAAGGAAAGTGTTCTTTAGGGACTGGGGAGATTAGCACCTTTGGTAAAGTGCTTGACTTGTAAGCATGAGGATATGAGTTCAAGTCCTGGAATGCACATAAAAATACAGAGCATGGTGGTATTTACTTATAAGCTTCACCATGAGGACTCAGCAGCTGGAGGATCCCTGGGCCTCCCTGCCCAGCCAGTCTAGCAGAATCTGTGAGCCCCAATTCGAAACTATGTAAAGAGGGTAGGTGCCAATGGTCAATGGAAAGGATGTGAGAAACATCGTGCACACTTCAGCAACTCAGAAAGCTGTGTTGAGGGCTAACTCTAAACTACACCCAGCACCACCCGCATAACAGGCTTGGACAAGATGAACATCCTTAAAGAAGCCTGAGCAACCTCGAGGAAAGCAGGCTATTCAGTTTTCAAAAGGCACAACTTATTTTTATTCATTACAAAAGCAAACCGGCAGCCTGGAGATCCCCTTATTGGTATAGAAAGAAGTGGCTTTTATTATGTAAAACAGAAGGAAACAGCTTTAATCATTAAGAACATTTTAACTGTTTTTTGTTTTGTTTTGTTTTGTTTTGTTTTAGGAATCTTAGCGTGTCCTAAGGCTGCTGTTTTTAATTTTGCCCTTATCTGTGTTTCACCATCTGAGGTCATCGTTATGAGAGAGGATGGGGCCCTTACATTTCCTCGCTGTCTACAGATTTCTAGGTACTTGATTCTGGATGCTGATTGCCTACCTCCATTCTGTGTGCAATATTATTAGCAGAATATTCTCCTAGCACAGTTCTGCCGGCTCTTAACCTGTGGACACTTTTCCTGTATTTGTGCTCAGCTTACCGCAGGCAGCTGCGGCTTCCTGTGCTAAGGTGATAACACTTGCCAGGCTTTGTTGTTGGCTGCTAGAGTGAATAGGGAGACCGTGCCCTCTGACCCAAGAGAAGTACAATAAAGCTTATCAGATCCTCACCAGATATCATTAGAGGAAGTGAGTTGAGGAGGCCACCTCGGTATAAAGCATATATTTTAGAAAGCTGTCACTGCTAATCTGCTGTGTTGTGGCATTAGACAATGGTTTCTGCAAATATCAGTCCTTCCAGACAATGACACCCTCCCAAGGTACACTGCAGTAAGCAGCAAGAAAAGCATATCAGGCCGTAAATTACTCTCGCCGAAAAAATATTCACACAATTATTGGGAATCAAGTCTGAACGTCATTAAGTAAAAAGGTCAATGACTAATGCAAAATTTTGTAAACTTTAAAACAGTAAGGTTCACTGTGTGTGTATGTGTGTATGTAAGGGTAAGGGTGTTTTGCCTACATGTATGTCTGTGTACCAAATGTGTGCCTGGTGCCAGTGAAGGCCAGAAGAGAGCATTGGCTATGCCCTGGAGCTAAGACAGTTCTGAGCAGCTGTGTTGGCACCGGAGTGCAACAGCCCTCTTAAGTGCCGAACTGTCTCTGCAGCCTTCTACTTAATTTCAAACTGTTCTTACTTTAGACAGCTTCAATCTACTTCTACAAATTTTGGAGCTTATTAGGAGAACTCCAGAATTTAGGTTTCTGTACCAAACAGCACAATTTTATAAAATGTTAACAATAAATACAAAATTCCTTCCTTTCTTTCTTTCCTTTTTTTTTTTTTACAAACATTAAACTAGACAAATAAAACAAGACAGCTGCTTTTTCCCCCAGGGGCACTATTACCCACCATCTAGTCTATGGTCTATAATATAGTCTCGACTACAGTCTACAATATGCAACCCTCCAGCATTGCACAGAGTTCATATGGGGAGGTAAATTATGTCTCCCTTTTAAAGAAGTTTTTCTTTTTTAATATCATGAGAAAAAAATGGTGTAAATAATTTCAGAGGTTCATTGCAACACACAGAGCTCTAGACTCAGTTCTGCCCCTCAGGGTGACAACTAAGTGCTTCTGAACTACACTGAGTTCTAGTTTTACTCTAAATGAATTAAAAAAAAAAGAAAGAAAAAGAGGACGCAGAAAAATCACAACCATGTGAGGACTTCCTATTGGGACTCTCGGTGAGAGAAGTGTGGGAGAATGGGGAAATAGAGGATCCAGAAGGTCCTAGAAACTGACAAGAAGAACATCATGATGGACAGATCTGGACCCAGCAGGGTCTGTACAACCTACTGCACCAACCAAGGACAATACATGCAGTATATTGAACCCCTACTCAGATCTAGCCAATGGGCAGGACATTCTCCACAGTTGAGTGGAGAGCGGGGACTGACTCTGACATGAATTCTGGTGCCCCATATTTGACCAGTTGCCCTTTGTGGGGAGGCCTGGTGGCACTTACAGAAAGAATAAGCAGGCTACCAAGATGAGACTTGATAGCCTCTGACCATATAGTGGAGGAGGAGGTCACCCTCAGTCACAGACCTAGGGGAGGAAAATAGGGTGAAAGAGGAAGGAGGAGGAGCAGGAGGAGACAAGTGAGGGGGAAACAATTGAGATGTAATCTGAATAAATTAATTAAATTTTAAAAATCACAACCATATAAGGGATTTATGCTTCTTACATGTACATAGAAACATGTGTCTTTCAACTCCAAAGTCTGGTAGAGCCAGAGGCAACAGAACAGGGATTTGTGTTTCAAATTTAAGTGTGGGTCAGCTGCATCAAAGCCAGAAGGCACTCTGTCCTCTCGCCATAGTCCTTTCTGACTTTATGACCAGGGGAAATCTCTTGGTGCCTAGAGATTCCTAGACTCTCTAGATACTCAGGGAGAGGAGGACAAACTAGACTTCACATTATGACTCCTGGAGAGGCCGTCTGAGCTCCTGGTTTATACCACTGCCTCAGAATCACAATGTGGTGACAGGAGCCAACATACTTGAGATGCACACTGGGCAGTGTGCTGCTGTTTCCAAGGAACCCTCCCTCAGGAGAGAAGAACCCTCAGGAGAGAAGACAACGTTTGTACTGTTAGGCAGCCTCTCCCTTGGCAGCTAGGGCTAAGAGTGAAGCATGGTTATTGGTTTTTCTGGGTGGTGTCCAAATGACTGATTTCTGTCTTAGCTACTTAAGAACACTGATGAGACCAAAAAGACTCCAATGAGACACACTGTCCCTTCGGAGGATACCTAATACAGCAAGCAGAGGCCAAATGAACTTAAGGCTGTTCCCTCATGAAGGCAAGAAAAGTGGGAGATCTGTTCCAACTCTACGGCAGGCTTGTGAGGAGCTGGCATGGCTCTCCACCTGGGCGAATAGGCAGGTCCCGGCAGATCCCGGATGCTTGGAGTCCATGGAAAGCAAAGGCCAAGAGCTGGTATGCTACTGTTCTCAAGGATGCAGACAGACAGTGGCCTACAGACCTCTGTGGTAGAAGAAAGGTGTTCTAGCTTTGAGGAAAGATCCAGGAAAGACCCCTCCTATCAAGCCGTAGCACCTATAGGATGCTAGTAAGACCCAGGGTGTTCCAGAAGCACCAAGAACAACAGATTTGGGTAGCATACTGCTACTTTAGGGGACACGTAGTATAGCAAACCAGTACAAGAGAGGGAGTCATTGAGAACATGGAAGGAGAGCAGGCGGATGATTCTGGTAAGCAATGTGCACTGACAAATATGAATGGAAAGGGCAAATGGGAGGACTGGAGAGACAGCTCAGCAGTTAAAGACACTGATTGCTCTTCCAGAGGTCCCAGGTTCAAATCCCAGCACCCGGGTGGCAGCTCACAAGTGTCTGCAGCTCCAATATCTGACACTCTCACACAGACATACATACAGGCAAAACACCAAATCACATAACATCAAAATAAATAAATTTAAAGGGAAAAGAGGGTAAATGACCTATCAAAAATATAAAACATTATAAATATTCAGAAACCCACTATTAAAACATTTAAAATTTTTTTAACCTGTTAAACAGTGCAAAACAAAGATGCTGAGTGAAAGCTCGTGACATTGCACAGCAGTAAACGTACTCAGCACAGAAGCTTGACTATCTGAGTGTGTTGTCCTGAGTCTATGGAAGAAGAGAAACTATTCCTAAAGTTGTTCTCTGACCTTCACACATGCACTGTGGCACTTGAGTACACAACACACACACACACACCATACACATGACAATAATAAATAAATAAAGACTTTCAATGAGATAAAGAAAATTACTCCTTGACAAATGAGAATTTCAACAAATGGAATGTTTTATCTCTTAACTGGAGCTGCATAATATAGCAAGCGAGTAGAAATTTCACGAAAGAATGCCAGCAGAAAATCTGGTAAAGCCCCCTTTAAAACAAACAAAAAAGAGCAAATTCAGAACAAGCCATTTAAATTGCCCAGTCAATGGAACAATGAAAAAAGGAAAGTGTGAAGCAGATCTAGGGAGTTGTGAGCTTCCATCACGTGTACCATAGAGGCTGAAGAGGAAGAAAGAAAAAAAAAATGAACCTGAAGTTTTGTTTGTTTACTTTTAATGGCCAAAAACTTTCCAAAACTAGGGGAAGGAGTGAATATCCAAGTGAAATGAGTCCAAATGACCCCACATTGAGATGACACAAACAGGTTCACAGAAAGCCATACAGTGGCTTAACCAGAAAAATCCAAAGATAAAGGGGACAGCAGCTTGTTACATGAAAGGAGAGCTCAGAGTGTCAGGGCATCTCTCTACAGGACCCTAGCAGAGCAGCATGGAGTGTGAAGACACCTGCCAGTGGGGGTGGGGACCAGGAGCCAATCCCGTATCTACAGAATGACCTACAGCACTGAAGGAAATACGAGACTTTCTCAGACAAACAAAAGCTGAGCATATCCATGTGCAACAGATCTGCTTCATAAGATGTAAGGGGAGGAGAGAGTCCTCAAGTGGGGACAGGAAGATGTAAGGGGAGGAGAGAGTCCTCAAGTGGGGACAGGAAGATGTAAGGGGAGGAGAGAGTCCTCAAGTGGGGACAGGAAGATGCTGAATGACAACAAAGCACGGGACCATATAAAGGGTGAAAAGGTAAAACCACTCACAAAATACAGACCACTGTAATGTGGTAACAAAGACACACGGAATGTTTTTAATTTTAGGATAGAACCAAAGGACAAAATAAAGAATATGCAGTAAAAAAAAAAAAAAAAGATAGAGATGCAATTTGGGACCTCAATAACATAATGTGGAACTTGGAGAGATGGCTCAGTGCTAAAAGCCCTCATTGCTCTTGCAGAGGGCCCAAGCTGGCTCTCAGAATCCAACATGGCTGCTCACAACGTCCTGTAATACACCTCTTCCTGCCTCTTTAGACAGCTGCTATCATCATCATCATCATCATAAAAGCCAGTAATAACATAAAGTGGAGAAGAGCAAAACTATGGCTTTTATATAGTTGAACTTGTTATTATCAAATTAGATTGTTGTAAATATAAGAAATTTTAGGGTAGCTTTATGGTAACCAAAAAGGAAACAAGAAAAACAATATATATAGTTACACACACACACACACACACACACACACACACACACACACACACACAATCATGACCCTACCAAAAAAACAAATATTAGTGGGAGAAAAAAAGCAAAAGAAAAATAAAGGAATCTCACACAACAGAAAACAATTTAACAAATAGAAATAATAAGTCCTTCTTTGTCAGTAATTAGATTGGGGAAGCAAAGAGGTGTCTCAGCGGTTAGAAGCACACACTGCTCTTGCAGGGGCCTGAGTTGGCTCCTAACACACAGGTGGGACAGCTCACACCCTCCTATAACTTCAGTTCTGTCGGATCAGAAGCTCTGTACGTTCGCTCAAATGCCCACACATACCAACACAGACACCACGTACACTGAACTAGAGTAATCACCAGAGCAGCTGGGTGGCTCTATGAAGCAGTGTCTTCCAGACACAACAGGACTGATACACATGTGAACTCACAGAGACTGTGGCAGGTACACACAGGGCCTGCAGGGGCTCAGGGTAAATGAGGTCCTAGCCCAAGAGGAGGAAGCAGACACAAGTCCTACACTTTCCAAAATGCTGTTTGTAATTGACTTGTACATGCAAATAAGCAAAAAACACAGTTTTTATCCAATGGAGTCTCACTGAGTATACTACCAGTGCTTAAGAGTAGGCCCCTGCCCAGCAGTAGATGGTCAACACCAAAGGACCGTAGTGGTATTTGGGGGGCACTTTTTCCCTCATATTGCTTTAAGGTTTTTGGTGGTGGTGGTGGTGGTTTGGCTTGTCTTACTGGTCTTTTACTTGTACTTATGGTTTTATGGTTTCTAATTCCGTGTTTTTATGGTGTGTGTGTGATTCTTATGGTTTTTTTCCCTTTAATTCAGTTTGTGTTGTTTGTTTGTTTGCCAATTTTTTGGCTAAACAGAAGGGAAAGGCATGGAATTGGGTAGGTAGGAAGGCAGGAATGGTCTAGGACGTGGGGCAGGGGAAAGGGTGATCAGAATGCATTGTCTGATAAAAATTTTTTTCAATTAAAAAATAAAGAAGCCAAAGTAGTTGTAGTTACACGAGAAAAAGTTAAAAATAAAGGGAAAAGTAAATAAATATTTAAAATATAACTATTTTAGTTATATATATACCTAAATGCAGTAAAGAGTAGGAGTTTTTTTAGTTTAAAAAAAGCAAATTCAACTGGAAGTTGTCTACAAAAGGGTCACTTTAGAGTAGGAACATAAGATGAAAGTAAAAAAAAAATATTCTAGGCACACAAAAACCAAAGGAGAATAAAAATGGCCAAACCTACATCAGAGAAAATGGGCAAGTCAAAAATTATGACAAGGGACAAAAGAAGGAATTTGTAATGACTACAGGGTCAATCCATTAGGAAGATTAGTTGTTACAAGCCTGTGCACCAGCATCAGAACACCTGAGCATGGGACCCACACTGATGGGACCACGGGGAGAGACAAACACCAGCACAGCAGTGCGAGCCTGGGATGCCTCACTTTCAAAACTGGCAGAAAAAGCTAAAGAGAGGAGCTGAAAAGCGGCACAAATCAAATGCTGCAGTGTGTGTGTGTGTGTGTGGTGTGTGTGTGTGTGTGTGTGTGTATGCACATACACATATGAATATTCCACCCAATTCTACCTGACCATACAATCTTTGCCACCTGGACATTTCTCTAAGACAGGACACACATGAGGACACAAAACAATCTCTAAACAAAGTAAAAATATTAAAATTATGCCAGAAACATTTCCAGCTAAAATGGAGTGAAACTAGATTTCAATAGCAGAAGGAAACAGAAAAGTCACAGATGTATGGACTTAAGTGTGCTGTAGAACGAGCACTTCAGAAAGAAATCAAAAGTGGAAAACACTTTGGAACAGTTGAAAACAAAAATAGAGAATAGAAAAATTTACAGTACACACACACACGTGTGCGCACACACACACTGATAAAATGGAAGTGTACAGAAGTAAAAAGATGAAGTATGTCAGAAGTGTATTCCCATTCAATGATGGAACTGTAAAATGAACAAATTAGGTTTAAAAATAGGAGAGAGAAAGAGAGAGAGAGAGAGAGAGACAGAGAGACAGAGAGAGACAGAGAGAGACAGAGATAGAAAGAGAGGCAGAGAGAATAACATCAGAGTTTCAGAGATGAAATTAATAGAACAAAAACATTTTGGAAAAATAAGGTCAATAAATCTTTAGATCAACTAGAAAAAAGATTGGAAGTAGCAAGTAATAAAATTAGAAATGTGAAAATCGAACAGCTGATACCATGGAAAGTTTTAGGACATAATGAACTGCTATGAAGAACAATGTTTTAAAACTTTGAATAGCCTGGTAAAAATAGTTTCATTCCAGACACAACATCCTAAAAAAACAAGTCATCAACAAGGAGAAGAAATATGTTCTAAAAGATTCTCTGTTCTCCTATAATATGTGAAGGCAATGCTAATGAAGTCTCCATTAGTGAGGGAGATGGACGCCAACTGGCCATCTCTTGTCACCAAACAAAGCTTCCAGCACCAGGACGGGTTTCATTCAGTTGAGTTGTTGGCTGAAAGGGTCCCAAGGAAAACCCCAACATCACAGGCTGCTGCCAAGGCAGTAAGTTGGTCCTCACAAACTCCATTGCTGAAGACAATACACATACAACTCACGAACCTGGAGAGGTTGAGCTGATGCCTACACAGAACCTTCCACCACCACTCCTACGTGCTAGTGTCTACTCAGACTACTAAGAGGGATGAAAACCCCAACACAAACACAAAACCTTTGATCTACAATATATCCTGCATGAAAAATATGTCAGAGCAATGGTGGCATAAAACTTGTGGGAATAAGCAACCAATGCCTTACAACCTACACCCTGAGATGTAACCTGTACCTAACACTGCTTGGTGACCCAAAACCAGAGATCAGATATTCCAGAGACTTACTGCTAGTGCTGGTGAAGAAGGAGGAGGAGGAAGAAGAGGAAGAAAAAAATGAACACCAAGAAGAGGAAGGGAGTGGAAGAGTAGGAGAGGAAGAAGAAACAGAAAACAAGAAACAATAATCCTTAATGATATTCTGCTGTACTCATAGATGGGGGCCTTATTCGGCCACCATCAGAGAAGCTTCCTCCTACAGCAGATGGGAACAAATACAGAGAGCCACAGCCAGGGGAGAAAGAGAGACAGAGAGAGACAGAGACACAGAGAGAGACAGACATAGAGGGAGGGAGGGAGAGAGAGACAGAGAGACAGAGAGACACAGAGACAAAGACAGAGACACAGAGAGACAGAGACAGAGATGGAGGGAGGGAGGAGGGAGGGAGGGAGAGAGACTGGGAGCTTGGAACACACAGCTCTAAATGAGATGTCTCAATCAAAAACACCATTCCTCAGGGCTCAGGGAACCCTGCAGAAAAGGACACAGAGGGAGCAAGGGAACAAAGGGGATAGAGGAAACTAGAAGAACCTCTAAACCAACTGAGCAACGCTCATGCGAACTCACAGAAGCTGAAACAGCACGAACGCGGCCCACACGGTCCTGCACCGGGTCGTCACATACACTATAGCTTTGGGTTTAACTCGCTTATGCGATTGCTGGGTGTGTGAATGAATGGGTCTGACTTCTGCGCCTTCTCCTGGGGCTCCTTCATTTCTCTGTTGGCTTCCCTTGTCCAATTTCAGTATGATGGTTTTTGTTTTAGCTTTTATTTTATTGTGTATGTTTTGTTATCTATTAGAAACCTGTTATTTTCTAGTGGGAGACAGAAAGGAGCAGCAGATACAGATGAGGGAGGAGGCGGGAGAGAGCTGGGAAGAATAAATGGAGGGAAATTGTGTACAGATTATACTGTATTAGAAAATAATATGTTTAATTCAAGGGGGAAATTTTTAGATTCACCAAGACAAGAAAGATGTTTTCTTCAAGGCTGTCAAATGCAAATAGCCAAAACACCAAGAATGTAACATTTATATAATTCCTGATTGTGTCATGGTTCTTCTTGCTATGGGTAGTTTATTGTCCATATGTGTAATAATATAAATGTATATGTAAAAAGAAGAACAGTAGTGCTAGAAAAAGCTTTAAATGTCCATTTAGAATTTTCTTCATAAATAAAATCTCTAGAGAAATTAAAACAAATAAACCCTCGTACCCGTCTCCTGCCAATGAGAAGCTCAGGGTGTGATGATGCCAACGCTGGCCGTATACGAACCTCTGACGCTCAGGGCGTGGTGACGCCAATGCTGGCCGTGTGAGAACCTGTGACGCGCAGGGCGTGACGACATCAAAGCTGGCTGTGTGCGAACCCGTGAAGCACCGCCCACATACCCTTCTAAGCCGCTCTGGAAAGGAGTCTCCCAAACTCATGCTGCGGGGCCAGCAGCGGGGAGTAGCACATCCAGCTCTACACAGGAAGGAAATCTGCTGTACACAGCCACAGAGATGAGTCTTCAGGAGGGCGTCAAATAGAACACACCAGTCTCAGGACAAACAGTGCACGATTCTCTCTGTATGTGAGGTTCTCCAAGTAGTGAAATCCATTAAAGTGAAAAGCACGCTGGGATTTGTTAAGGACAGGCGAGCAGAAATAAATGCTACTCAATGGACGCAACGTCTCAGTCACACAACATGAAAAACACCCTAGAAACCAACTGGCCGTGAGAACCTGTACTTGAGAAGGTGACAACAAACGACAGTGGTTACACAGCACGTGCCTCACTTGGGTGATGTAGTCAATGACATAATTCAAAAACCAATCATTGGAACATTTGTATAAACTGTCTGGCTTTCTTATAACTGGATAAAAGGCAGCTCTTCCTGTGAGGTGTACCCTGTAGTCCTTGCCATATTTTGACATCTTACAAGCAACAAATAAGATGCTAACTTTTATCTAGAACCTCCCAACAACTGACTCCCACTCTCAATCTTGGATCCCAGAATAGCTTTAAAACTCTGAGCTTAACTCTAGCACTACCCTCCACATTTATGGATTTAAATGTTACTTTTAGATCTCTGTTCTCTGCATTTTTTTCATTTCCCCCCATAAGCCACGTATCTAATCACTGGCCTATGATAAAGCAGAACCCTGTCAGGTCCACATCTTATGAAAACAGCTTCAATAATCTGTTATAGAATCCTTTCTACAGTTCTATTCTTGGTACCATATCCTAACATTTAGTGAAAGCCCCCTTTTTTTTTAAAGGAACAAACTTACTTTATACAGAAAGGTGGACAGGTTCTATGGTAAACTGCATAGAACCTACAAGTACAAAATGTACTCTTACAGAAAACCAACCCTGAAACTGACAGCTAGCAGCACTGGCTACTTCTCTTATAGAATCTGCGTCCAGGTCTAACTAGAAAAGCCATTATCCTATTCCTATGAGCTTTGTAACTTTAAATAAACTATGTATTTAGTTAGGTGTTTTTCCCCCTAAATGAAAAAAAAAAGATCATAAGTTTACCTCCAAATAAAGCTGTTGGGACATTGAGGACAAAGTGCTCAGAATGGTGCCTATAGAAGGTAAGTGTTCCCAAAATACAAGCCGTTGGATGGCCTCTGCTTGTGTGTGTGTGTGTGTGTGTGTGTGTGTGTGTGTGTGTGTGTTCCCAGTCGCTCAGCTGAACATGGCTGAACATAGCTTCCATCCCATACTGTACCATCACGATCACCCAGCCCTCCTCCTTGAGTGGCTCCTTCTGTTTGCACCATGAAAAAACAATACAGTGTGGGACAGTAATGACCCCAGGGTTACAGAGGAAGAGTTGAGGGAGCGTCAAGCCTGGATGCCTCAAACAGGAGGACAGAAGGAGTTGGCTCCCTCCCCTAATTAAGTTGGTCCCCCCTCCCCCGCCCATGCGCCATCAACCCTGACAGTTATTAGGATTCAGTCCTGGTTTGACTTTACAAGGTCCCCGCCCAGCCCCTGCAACTCCGAGCATGCAGATGAAGCATCTTTCAACACCCCTGCCCTAGTCAAGGGCACAGGGCCACACAAACCTTACCCCAGAGACCCTGGCCACCTCCCCAGGGGAATAATTGACCTTTACTCCCAGGAAACTGAACCAGTTCTCCAAAGCTGTTCCCAGGTGTGTCCTGGCTTAGGTTCCCTCCCTCCAGTCCAGGCCTGGCTACCTGGGGCCTCTCCTCCAATGGCCTAAGCGATTACAATTACTAGGTACAGCAAGGATTATGAGGCACAGGGTGTAAAGCATTTCCATATACTGGAACCTATGAATGAAAAGTGCTGAATCCATTCACTCCTTATTTGTGATGTTACTGGATGTGGTTACTGTTGTTTCTCTGCTGATCTTTCTAACAATTTGATGGCACAGACAGGGCTAGATACAGAATGGCTCACTTCTGTTCCATTTGATCATGCCTTTTGTTTACGCATCAATGCAGCTACTGTACATTAAGCAGTTGTTTCACCTCACTAGCCATTGGTTTCTGAAATGTATAGTGTAATTTTATGTAAATCAGTGTTTCTCACCCTTTTTCCATATATTCAGATACTGCAGACGTTCTCTTTTTTTTTTTTTTTTTTTTTTTGGTTTTCGAGACAGGGTTTCTCTGTGTAGCCTTGGCTGTCCTGGACTCACTTGTAGACCAGGCTGGCCTCAAACTCGCAGCAATCCGCCTGCCTCTGCCTCCCGAGTGCTGGGATTAAAGGCGTGTGCCACCACGCCGGCTTCAGACGTTCTCTTATGAGCTGTAGAAAACAATGCAGACAAAAGAACAGCGACAAACTCTTTCCTTTTTTCCCCCAGCTTCAGAAAAGAGCATACACATTAGTGGGTGAACCACAAACAGCAGAGTGATACAATCTAGAAGGCCTCTTTCATCCAGACAGAACTCAAGTTCTGGGAGAATCCTTCGAGTATGTCCAAACCTTGACATTACAGTGCTTTGCCGTCTACACAGTTCACACTCAAGAGCCTGCAACTGTGTTACCAAAAACTGAGAAAAAAAAATTCATGTTTTAAATGAGTTTGTAACTCGGTATTGGCTCACTGTCTTTAGCCTGTGAGGTGGCATCTGCCATCCGGCTGCAGGTTGAACACTCCTGCTAAACAACCTAACCACAGAAGTCAACTGCAATTCCCCAGTGCTCTAACAGCCAATCATAGTGAGAACGCAAAGATTCAGTGAGTACTCTCAAGAACGAGCCTTCCACATGTGCTCAAGAGAACCGTGGTGACTATTCTGCAGGCTGTGAAGGACTAATAAGACAAAACTCTTCCTTAGTTATTCATATTTGCTAAATATATTGGCAAGGATATATGGAGGTAATTACTCAATTCCAAACCCAGGATATGTTTATACTCTTAACAGTAACTTTTAAGATATCAGAAATATCTGGATTATAGAATGATTCATTTCTAAAAGCATCCAAGTTTACATTGGGGTAATAGTTGAATATGGGCCTTTCTTGAATTAAAAAAATTGGTTTTTTTTTTCTCTCTTGGTTTTGGCATAAAGCAGACATAACTCTAAAATTATTTTCACTCCTAATTACTAGGATAAAAATGCTTTATTACAAAAACATTTTGCGTCTTATCTTACTCCACTATTTGTGCAGGGCCTGCTATCCTCTTCTGCTGAGCTATCCCCAGGGAATATGTGCTACATTGGTGGCAAAGAGAACAATCCTCTAGGCACAGGATTTCCT